>NC_043010.1:55198792-55211292 GCF_006345805.1 Octopus sinensis | reverse complement strand
GAACAACATATTGTAAAGAATCCCATAGTATCCTGAATACTGAGCCCAGCTACAAGAATGGAACGGCAGCTATGAACTCTATGGTGCAGCATTGTGCAGCATTGCCTTATTACGCATGATTAAGGCCTTGCAATGTTTTGCAATTTACTTATCTATCAGAAACTCGCGTAAACTGATTAAACTACGTATAATCCGCCATTATCTTGTGCTTTTCTACTATATTCTGTAACCGTATACTAAAATGATTTGATATTAAAACCTTGGATTCATAGATTGTACAGAAAGCGGAATGTAATCTTACGGCTGATGTAGATTGAAATGGTTTTCACATTTAGTTAGCCAAATTTTATTCTGACCGAGTGCTCATAAAGTGTCCGCTTGAATTTTAAGCATATTTTGCTGTACATACATCTGTGTGGGTGTTTCTCTCTGTCTGTGTGTATGTTTGTGTGTGCACGTGTTTATGTGTGCACATGTCTGTGCGTGTGTGCTTATATACATTTTTTTGTTTGTGTGCGTGTGTTTATGTACTTGTGTATGTGTGTGCTCACGTGTGTGGTTGCATGTGGATGTGCATGTGTATGTAAATAATTTCATTGATACTTGAGGGCAACTATATTGACGTATTTTGGGAGAGGAAGTAACGTATATGCGAACAAAGGGCAAATGATTTAGTTGAGCATACAGATAGAGATCAGATGATATATGGTATATTAATGGCGCTACCGTAGCTTTAGTTCAGGAAGAAACACAATAAAGAACACCAGACCGATTCCCCAGTGATATTTCTTGCATATTCGGTAATAATATACCTGAAAATAATTAGAGAGAAAACTATTGAAAACGTCAATGATATTTTTTTTTTTAAATGAGCTTAATGTAAATTTTTATCGTATTCATGAATTTATCAAACATATTAAGTTCTTGAAATCCTTACTGCTATATTAACTTTAAAGTAGTTGCTATTCATACATTCGTGGTTATTTTCTTCAACGTCCACCATTCCTGGGAGGTTGCGGGAGGAGGTAGTGTAGAGTCCTCAAGTATACAAAAGGCAATTCTCAGTTCAAATCCCACTGAGTTTAATTTAGGATTTGATCCGTTCTGGTTACATCAGTGGAAAAATCAAGCACGATAAGGCGACGAGCTGGCAGAAACGTTATCGTGCCAGGCGAAATGCTTAGCGGTATTTCGTCTACCGTTACGTTCTGAGTTCAAATTCCGCCGAGGTCGAGTTTGCATTTCATCCTTTCGGAGTCGATAAATTAAGTACCAGTTACGCACTGGGGTCGATATAATCGACTTAATCCCTTTGTCTGTCCTTGTTTGTTCTCTGTGTGATTAGCCACTTGCGGGTAGTAAAGAAATAGGTATTTCGTCTGCCGCTATGCTCTGAGATCAAATTCCGCCGAGGTCGAGTTTGCCTTTCATCCTTTCGGGGTCGATTGAATATGTACCAGTTATGCACTGAGGTCGATGTAATCGACTTAATCACTTTTTCTGTTCTCTTGTGGGCAAGGAAGAAATAAGAAGCAATCAAGCACTGACTGGGGTCAATGATAACAACTAACTCCTTCCATCAAATTTGGTATCTCTATACTTAATTCAGAAGCGATTATTCTTGTTGGTGCTTTCACAGAATGGTATAATAACCTGGTTAATATTTTGTTTCGATTGCGTGCTTTAATATAGAGACTTGCATGTCAAATGGCATAATTCTTAACACTTCTGCTCATTTTCGTTAATCTACCTCCGAGTGTTCTTCGTAATATTTTAGATCTTTTCCTTAAGCAAACACAGTGCAATATCTCTATTTAACACAGCGATAATCTCTATTCATTTTGGTATGTTCCCCATTCATTATCACCACACCTTATCTGATTACTAGAACGACATTTACCTTGTTTGTTTGCAACATTCTGCTGATTTCACATTTCACCTCACTGATATAAAACTCTGATAATTCGATAAATTAGTCATTGTTTCAATTCCAGATATTTGTATACCTCCACCTCGGAATATTTTTTCCTCTTAATAAGGTAGTATTCAGTAAGACGTCAGCGGATGACTTTGGGCCATGCAACAAGGAAAGCAAAATTATTTTGTTATTCATTTCAAACAGGTGTATCTCATTTGCGATTTCTTATACAATTCTGGTATTCTTGTTACACAATGTCATTCAGTTATATCATTTAATCATATTATTAAATATCTATACAACTCAGAAAATGCCCTTCGAACATCTGATGGTGCAAATGATTGTATGAGTGTACAAAACTCTGAGGAATATAGTGTTGTTAATAAACATTTTAAGTTCTGCATCTTCACTTCAATATATCATGTTCGTTTTGTATTCTCACCAAGGCATATCCGTGTGCGAATGAGTGCACGAGCATATATGCACACACAGACACACACACACACACACACACATATTATATATATATATATATATATTATATATATATATATATATACATACATACATATATATATATCCATAATATGTATGTAAGCATGCATGTACGTGTGAATGTAGCATATATATATGTATAAATGCATGTGTGTATGTATATACTGTGGTAAGTATGGTTGTAATTATGTATACAAGCATATACATATATATATGTATATATATATACACACATATATAAGTCTATATATATTTATATATATATATATACATATATAAATATATATTGATATATAGATATAGATATATATATATATACTTATATAAGCATGTATGTATAAATACGATAGACATATATGTATGCATATGTGTGTATGTAGTATTATCAGCGTATGCTTAAATGCCTGTCCATTTGCTTCACTTGGAAAGCCTACATCCGCATAACAAAGATTAATCGAGTCACGGATACATCAAATTTATTGCTGGTGAACTACGTAAAAGTCAGTTGTATTGATACACTATGTTATTAAGTGGATAACCCTTGTCATCATGTCAATAAAACAATGGACAGCATTGTAAATAAAGAAGTAATATAGCTAGCCGATATGTTAACGTTAGATAATTCTTCGATCGTATAATATTCATTTTGCTCACAATACTAAAATCCTTCAAAAACATGTATGCGAATGTGGGACTTAATTTCCGTTCCCCTAAAACGTCGAACATTTGTACCTAGATTAAAACCATAAAGAACTCCACTGGGAGCAGCTGGGGAATTATATACTTAGTGCATCAGAAATATGCATCAGATACAAATGGACTAAGCTCTAAATGGAAAGAAATCCGATTTTCTCTTTTATGTAAAGTTTATTTGATGATGATAATAATAATAATAATACTAGTGATGATAACATATATGTATGCATAGGTATATATATATATTATATATATATATATATATATATATGTATATATATTGATAGATATATATGTATATATATATGTGTGTGTGTTTTGTGTGTATATGGAAATGTATATATATGCATGTACATGAATATATATAGATGTATATATATGTATATATATATGCATATATATATATAAACAATATATGTGCATATATATATGTATATGTATATGTATATATATATGTATATGCATATATATATATATGTATATATATTTATATGTATATACATACATACATACCTATATATATTATATATATATATTATATATATAATGGTGTGTATATATATATATATACATACATACATACATATACTACACAATGAGAGAGAGAGAAAGAAAGATAGAAATATATTGATAGACAGGTAAATAGATGGACTGATAGATAAGTAAATAGGAAGTTAGACAGACGTTGAACATACGCATACCCAGATAGAAACAAATCTCTCTCTCTCTCTCTCTCTCTCTCTCTCTCCCTCACTCGTTCTATGTATATATCTGTAGACATACATATCTACGTATATACACAAAAATGTATATGCAATCACACACACGCACACGCACCCCTCATCCACATAACTTATATATATATAATATATATATATATGTATATATATATATGTGTGTGTGTGTGTGTGTGTGTGTATATATATAGATACAGATATATATATACACTATCATACATTAATACATACATACATATATACATACATGCAAGCATATATACACGGGGAGCTGAAAGTGACCGGCAGAAGTTCAATACGCTCCGAAATTAAAGACGTACTCCAGATTTCTCAAGATGAAGAAAAGAAATAATAAATGATGAGGATGATGAATGCAGATGAATTATTAAATGATATACAAAATGAATAATAACACACACACATACATATATGTATATATATATATATAATATATATATATATATAATATATATATATATATATATATATATATATATATATATATTATATATATATATATATATATATATATAGAAATTCGGTGAGTACTTGATAATTATAAGCACCTGTGTATACCGTTTGGTGGTGTAGTGGTGGAGTAAATTGATCAAAATAAAATAAAAACATGATGCGAAGGATTCAGCGGTACATATGTTTCGGGCCTTTATTAGACAGATTTATAACAATGCATAATGTATGTCTGTGGCCTTCTTCAGCCGCGCACAACAGCTTCCACAAGGACGTGTGTTACATCATATGTGGGTGGGTGTGTATGTATGAATTTAATAATATAATTTTGGGGGTTACCGTGTTACCCTCTAAATTTATTTCGTATGCCGTCTAACCACAATGGACCTGTAATGATAACCAAGTTAACAATAAGTTGCTATAATCTGGCAACAGTTCTCGCTGAGTAAATCCTAGCGTCCTAATGCGGACTGCATCAGTTCTGTTAGGTAATTAATGGTATTAATAATAATAAGGAGAACGGCGATTTTTCCACATCTCATTTCATTTAAAAGTTACTTACAGCATTTTCCCGGTGAATAACTGTTTAACAAAATTATATGTGCGGAGATTCTGCATCCTCCTCATTATTATCAATATATGTGTGTGAGTGTGTGCGAGTATATATATATATATTTACAGGTTTGTATATACGAGTGAATTAATATGTATGTATAGATGGATGGATGGATGGATTGATGGAGGGATGGAGATACACATTTCTCTTGTGGCTCAAATGATGCCCTTTTGTGTTAAATTTTCTCTGTTTCCTCTTTTCTTTCAATCCTATTGAGTTTTTGTTCTCTCTAATAATATTATTTTTTTTTGTTCTGATTTGATATTATATATTCCACCACCGCCACAACTTCCAAAACCTGTTTCCTTATCAGGGATTTTATTCCGAATTTTATTGCGTCTATTTTCTGATTTATTTCAGTTAATTCCATCACACTCAAAACACAGTTTGCAAATCGTGTGAGATACAATAAATTCTATACTGCAAACTTAAAATCATGCACAGTCTAAAAATATTTCTTCGTGTCGCAGCGACAAAGATTTTTTCTCGCCTTTATGACACACTACGATGCCATCATTCCTATATTGGGAGAGGAGATTCAACTGAACAGAGGAAAGAAAAACAAACAAAACTCATGAATCATCCAATGACATTGTAAATAATGTTGCATTGTACTGTACACACACACACACACACACACCACACACACACACACACACACACTCACACACACATATATGAGAACATACAACTTCACTCACTCACTCCCTCTCCTCATCTCTCTCTCATGTGCACACACGCGTACATTTCATATACACGTACATACACCTTTCACATTCTCCTCTCTTTCAAGAGATTGTACAGAGCGCCACATGATAAATCAAAAACGCCGGATTTGAGTAATATTGGAGATAAGGGCGGCGAAACTACAAGGGCATTCCGGACCCTGACTGATGACGTAATCGGCTACGAATTTGCTATTATCATTTTATTATAATTTGTTGCGTTAGCCATGGGTCCTGAGAATGTTAATGCAAAGGGCAGAGCTGGAAAGGAGAGAAAGCTGATTACAATAGAATTGAAAAGAAAATCATTGATAAACATGAGAGAGGTGTGCATGTAGTAGACACAGCACGTCAGTATGACCAGAGCACGTTGAGGGTCTGCACCTTCCTGAAGAAAAAGGACTCGATCAAGGCTGTTACAACAGCAAAGGATGTCTCCAGGCTCTCTAAGCAACACACATCTCTCAACGAGTTGATAGAAAAATTGTTTCTGCTGTGGATCAACGAGAAGTAAGGGGATACGATGATGGTGACCATCAACTGCGAGAAAGCACGAGCCTTGTATGGAGATCTCCTGAAGCAGATCTGTAGAACATCGAAGGTGTATACATCAGCAGACGAATTGCAGCTCAGTCGCGGCTGGTTTGATAAATTCAAGAAGAGGACTAGTGTTCATAGCGTCGTTAGTTATGGAGAAGCAGTGAGCTCTGACACGAAGGCAGCTGAAAATTTCGTGCGGCGTGAATTCTATCAGCTCATCGCAGCAGAAGGGTACATCTGACTACAGGTATTCAACTATGATGAAATTAGCCAGCTTTTTGAAACAAAATGCTCAGAAGAATCTATACAACTGCAAAGAAAAAGGACGTGCCAGGCCACAAGCTAACTCTCGCCCTTTCTGCCAATGCGAGTGAAGACTTGAGGTTTAAGCCGCTACTTGAAGTCCATTCAAAGAGCGTTCAATTCGCACAAAATGCTGAAGGAAGTGGCTGGTCATGTTGAGTGCAAACATTAAAGCCTGGGTCACTAGGCAATTATTCTCCGAGTGAGTGAATCTTATCAATAAAAAAAGTACCCTGTGAGAAACAATCTTCTTCTCAGGGCCCTATTTGCCCTGGACTGTGCTTCTGCGCACCCTCTTAACGTTGAAGAGGATACACTGGACGAATTTAGATTTATAAAAGTTATGTCCTTACAAGCAACACCACCCCGATCCTGCCCGCCCATAGACCAACAGGTGATTTCTAACTTTAAGGAACTGTACACCAAACACCTAATCCGTCGGTGCTTTGAAATCACCGGAAATAAAAATCCAACCATTCGTGAGTTTTATGTCCTGGCAATGTAGCGTAGGACAGTATGGCGAACGCAAAGTAGCGGAGAATGCAATCTTTACGAGTGACATAAATGCAGTGATGGCCAAGTGGCAGTATGTATCCTAATTTGTAGAAAAATATCATGAAAATGTAGGTTCATATCGTGCAGCTGCTTTAATTAGTGATACATGCTCTGGCGCGTAAAATTTCGTAACATTTTGAAAGGTAGGAAGAAGCAGACATCGCTTGATATTTTTCTAATTAAACAACCTACAAATCTCGAAATAGAAGAGAGATTATATTAAATCAGGTGAGAGAGAAAACGTTTTAAAACCCGATAGTATATGTACTAGGCTTAGAAAGAATAAGTCCTGGGTTCGATTTGTTCGACTAAAGACGGTGCTCCCACATGGTCGCAATTAAATGACTGAAACAAATAAAATGATAAAATACAGATGTATGTATAATATCATATATATATATATATATAATATATATATAATATATATATATATATATATATATATATATATATATATATGTGTACACACAAGGATAGATCACTGATATGTGGTACTTGTGT
This sequence comes from Octopus sinensis, assembly GCF_006345805.1. Lineage (NCBI taxonomy): Eukaryota > Metazoa > Mollusca > Cephalopoda > Octopoda > Octopodidae > Octopus > Octopus sinensis. Next base: position 55,203,738 of record NC_043010.1, on the reverse strand, counting down.
CTAGAGAGAGGGAGTTGGGAGAGAATGGGGAGAGACTGGAAGAGTGAGAAGAGAGCCAGAATTATTCCAATGAACAGGCACGAACATGCATCAAAAAACAAAATTAGAATTAAAAGGTGTAATATATGAAGGGGAGAGAGACACGTTCTCTCGTACACACTAAACAAATGCGGAAGAAAATAAAAAAAAACAAACAAACAAAATACACCATCTAAAAATTCCATCTTTGATAGTTACACTTTCATTGTTTCATCACTTGCATTTTCTCTGATTTTTTTTTACATTCTGCATTACTTTATTGAATAATATTGCCTCGAAACAATATTTAAGGAATAAAATAGAATAATATAAAAATGTAGAGGATAAAGAGTTGTAAGGAGATGTAAGGGGGGTATAAAGAAATATAAAGTAAAAATAGAAATAGAAATAAAAGTAAAAAAACCTGATAAAAACATGATAAAAGTGTAAAAGAATGTAAAGATAAGGGATGTATAGAGGTTATGGACCAAGCATGGTGGTCAGGAGATTGATAAAATTTAGTTGTAGAATTGTCAGTACATCAACAGTTTCGTCTGGGGACTTAATGCGTTGTAAATCAGAGCTGATGAGCATTTATCTGGTTCCTTGAATTAAATGGACTTCTAGTACATACATATCATCATGGATATATACACCCACATACACGCGTACATATACGCCTCCAAGCCTATAAGCATACACACGCACTCGCGTGTAAACACGTACATAAACCACACGCACCCACACGCACGCGCGTACACACACATACATACAACAGAATATCCGCATATATACACGGACATTACGCGCGTACACGCTCACATGTATATACGCGCGCCCATCACTACATACACACACGTATATGCCCACGCCTCTAGGTCCAGGTATAAGATATTAAAGGATGTGTATAAGAACGTATGTAAAGAATCCCGTACTCATGTCAATACGCGCACGCACACACGGCTGTGTGTCCGTATGTGCGTGCACATATACACTCATATACACACACAGAGACACACGCGCACATGGGTATAGCTATAAGATATCGAAGTATGCATGTACATATATGCGCGTGCATATGTATGTATGCGTATACACACGTACGCGTTCGCTCGTATATTCAAAAGGTGGATCCATAGGTAAGCAAATAAACATATATAGAGGTGTAAAGCGATAAGTTAGGGGTAAGAATGAGGGTAAGGGTAAAGATTAGAAATAAAAAATACAGTATAAAATAAGAAATACAATGTAATAGTTAGAAATGAAGTATAAGAATTATAAAAATTATAAGAGTTAAGGTAAGGGATGAAAATGAAAATGAAAATAAATGGAAGTAGAATAAAAGTAAAAATAAAATTAAAAATAAAAATAAATAGAAGTAGGATAAAAGTAAAAATAAAAGTAAAAATAAAAATAAAATAAAATAAGATAAAAATATAATTTTGTAAAGTTTAACATGAGATGAAGGTGGTTGAAAGTTAGAGGTGTGTGTTAAACGTAGGGGCGGGCGGGGGGAACTGAAAATTGGAAGGGTGGGAAGTGGAGTTTGGCGGTGTGCGTTCAACATCTGAGTTAGAAATGTGAAAGGGTATAGATATAGGGGATTAAAGAGACTACATAGGGAGGATATAGGTGTAGGAGAAGAAATATTTAGGGAAAAGAAGTCATATATGGGAGACAAAATTTGTATATATAGGGGGAAAATGCAGGGAACCCTATATGCACGTACACACACCCACACACACACCACACACGCACATGTACATATATATGTATATGTACACATACGTACACGTATGTGCACATACATACGCACACACACACACATACACATATACACGCACATATAGGAAAGCGGGATGTGCTGGAGCCGACAGGTTGAACCGGGTGGGAGGAAATTGCATGGGGGAGTTGGTATAAGACCTAAGCATTGTAGTATTTGAAAGTATTAATAAGTTTATGTATACAGGATGGTTTGAACTCTGACCTTTTGTTAATAAGATTGTGTTTGTCTTTGAATTTCAAGATGTTAAGGAGTTCTACACAGCATAGTTGGCATCCTGCTCTATTATTTAAATAAGGTGCAGCTGATCCGATGATGGACCATCTGAGTTTGAAGCCTATGCATTTGTCTTTTAATTCCCAAATTCTTTTAGAGAGGGAGGTGCTGTTAGCCTTATGTCTGTGTCTCAGCGAGGACCGGTGGTTGTAGTATCTGGATTTCCAGGAGGTTGAGCAACCAATATAGGTGAGTGTGTTAAACTGAGTACTCACCTCACATGAGTATATTACGTTTTTCGCCCTACATGCGCCCTGCAGCGGGCACTCTGATGCACATCTGCAGTTGCATTGCATTGCATTGTTCGGTCGTGTGCTGCTAATCCCAGGCGGAGGTGTTGCAATACGAGTGGGGGCGTTGGTATCCTCCTGGTGTTGATGGGTGTAGTATTTCCTCTGTTGTGTTGGCGGGTGTTATTACTAACTGTTTGGGTAGTATGGCTGCCAGTCTGGTTATATTGTCTACTGTCTGGATGAGGGGGGTTCTGTTGGTCGCTATGGTTTGCTCTTGATCTAGCTGTTCTAATATTAATATAGTTATGTTTAGCTATGAGGCAGCTCATGTTGGGCAGGGTAGAGTAGGAAATCCTAATAGTTTTGTTGGAGAAGATACTTCTATACTTGTGGGTGGGTGGGAAGTTGTTGGAAATTATAGAGAATATTCTCTTACATAACTTACCCCTAACTGCTAAGTTGAAAGGTATGTTGAACCATATATATTTGCGTAATCTACTATTATCCTTCTATTTCTCCTAATAGGATCTATATTGCTCTCGTCGGGAGGGGTACTATTGTGTGCTGTTCTATTAGTTCGCCTATTTCCTATACGTTGTTTGGAGTTTAAATTAGAATTATCGCTAGTGTGAGTTGAGTGCTGAGTTCGATTATAATTGGGAGTCTTATGGCCGACGGACGCTCCCGGGTGGTCTACATATGATATTCTCTGGTTATACCCGGCACTATAGAGAGCCTGGTTGTAGTGTTGTGCATGATTATTGAAAATTTCTCTATTAGAGGATAGTTTTGTCAGTCTGTCTGAGATGGCTTGGACCGTGGTGCTAATTACAGGGTGGATGGTTGGAAGAGGTATGGATGTATTTGGTAGTTTCTTCTGGTTTCCTATATATATATATATATATATATATATATATATATATATATATATATATATATATATGTATATGTATATTTCGTTTTTGGATTCGGTTTGCAAGATTATTTATGTGAGTCGTGTGTTGAAGCATATTCTGTTGTGTCTGGGGAGAGGTCATTCTCTTTAGTACTTTATTATTTATCACACTTACCGGTAAAATTTCCACTTATTTTGTCTTTTTATTTTCCTATAATCTTTTAGTAAAAGAGTATTGAAAAGGTTGCACGACGCAACAAAAATTTTATGGAAATAAAAAGACGAAATAAGTGGAAATTTTACCGGTGAGTGTGTTAAATAATAAGGTACTAAAAGAGAATGACTCTCCCCAGGCAGAACAGAATATGTATATATAATACGTAAAATACATAGGGCAGCGAATATTTATAGAAATTTTACTACCAGTGGTCTAGCACGTATACAATGTCAATAGACAACATATTCCCAATATAGAATAGTGTATTTTTAAACATAAGAGAAATTACCTTTAACAGGTAATTTTACTTGCTAGAAGAGGCAGTCTAAACGACCGAAGCAAGGTAAAAAATACAACAAGGTAAATTTTTATTTTTCATTCCCTTCGAAATTGATCCTAAAAGTGGTTTCGGTCGTTCCGACTGCTTCTTCTGTTTAAGGTAATTTGTCTTGTGTTTAAATGCACACAATCTATATATATATATTATATATAATTAGTATATATATATATATATATATATATATATATATATACATATATATGCATACAGGGTGCGGACGGTATTTGAGAACACATGCATTTTTAGTCATTATTTTATTTGACTAATTTTCATTGATCTTCTATTTAAAAATATATATATATATATATATATATGTGTGTGTGTGTGTGTGTGTGTGTGTGTGTCGTTGTGTGTGTGTGTGTGTGTATGTGGGTGTGTGTGTATGTGGGTGGGTGTGTATGTATGAATTTAATAATATAATTTTCGGGGTTACCGTGTTACCCTCTAAATTTATTTCGTATGCCGTCTAACCACAATGGACCTGTAATGATAACCAAGTTAACAATAAGTTGCTATAATCTGGCAACAGTTCTCGCTGAGTAAATCCTAGCGTCCTAATGCGGACTGCATCGGTTCTGTTAAGTAATTAATGGTATTAATAATAATAAGGAGAACGGCGATTTTCCACATCTCATTTCATTTAAAAGTTACTTACAGCATTTTCCCGGTGAATAACTGTTTAACAAAATTATATGTGTGGAGACTCTGCATCCTCCTCATTATTATCAATATATGTGTGTGAGTGTGTGCGAGTATATATATATATTTACAGGTTTGTATATACGAGTGAATTAATATGTATGTATAGATGGATGGATGGATGGATTGATGGAGGGATGGAGATACACATTTCTCTTGTGGCTCAAATGATGCCCTTTCGTGTTAAATTTTCTCTGTTTCCTCTTTTCTTTCAATCCTATTGAGTTTTTGTTCTCTCTAATAATATTATTTTTTTTTGTTCTGATTTGATATTATATATTCCACCACCGCCACAACTTCCAAAACCTGTTTCCTTACCAGGGATTTTATTCCGAATTTTATTGCGTCTATTTTCTGATTTATTTCAGTTAATTCCATCACACTCAAAACACAGTTTGCAAATCGTGTGAGATACAATAAATTCTATACTGCAAACTTAAAATCATGCACAGTCTAAAAATATTTCTTCGTGTCGCAGCGACAAA
>NC_043010.1:55195533-55198692 GCF_006345805.1 Octopus sinensis | reverse complement strand
TATATATATATCTGTGTGTGTGTATATATATTCTTTTATTCTTTTATTTGTTCCGTCATCTGCCTGCGGGCATGCTGGAACACCGCTTTTAGTCGGGCAAATCGATCCCAGGACTTAGTCTTTGTAACACAAGTACTAATTCTATCGGCCTCTCTTGCCGAACCGCTATGTGAAAGGGACGTAAACACACCACCATCGGTTGTCAAGCGATGTTTGGGGGGGGGCACACACACACACAAACACATATATATATATTTATATAGGCGCAGGTGTGGCTATGTGGTAAGTAGCTTCTTTACCAACCCCATGGTTCCGGCGTCAGTCCCACTGCGTGGCACCTGGGCAAGTGTCTTCTACTATAGCATCGGGCGACCAAAGCCTGTGTGTGAGCTGGATTGGGTAGACGGAAACTGCAAAAAAGAAGCCCGTCGTATATATGTATATATATATATATATATATATATATATATATGCATGCATGTGCGTGTTGTGTGTCTGTGTTTTGTCCCTCTAGCATTGCCTGACAACCGATTGCTGGGTGTGTTATGTCCCCGTCACCTAGCGGTCGCAAAAGAGACGATAGAAATAAGTACTACTGGGCTTACAAAATAATAAGTCCCGGGTTCGAGTTGCTCGATTAAAGGCGGTGCTCCAGCATGGCGGCAGTCAAAAGACTGAAACAAGTAAAAGAGTTATATATATATATATATATATATATATATATACGACGGGCTTCTTTCAGTTTCCGTTTATCAAATCCGCTCACGAGGCTTTGGTAAACCCGAGGCTATAGTAGAAGACACTTGCCCAAAGTGCCACTCATTGGAACTGAACCCGGAACCATGTTGTAACCTACTTACAATACAGCCACACCTACGGCTATACATATATATATATATATATATATTCTATTTGGATGCGCAAGGGAGTAAGTCATAATTTATGCTTGTATTTTTAGAGATATATGAAATAACCTTAACGTCCCAAACGCAATGGAAGTGCGAAAATATATCGAAACACAGTCGAATGAATATATAAATTACATATGTGTATGCTATATTTATAATAAATATATAATAATATATATATATGTATATATTAATTATATATAGAGGGCATTATACATACATGCCACACGCTAAGAGGGACAATTAGTCATTTCTACCAAAATTTACTTAATCCCACCGATGCAATTTTTCAAAGTAAGACATTTAGAAAAATTAGACCTGTATCACAGTGATTTCATACTTACGTATTCATCAGCAGGCCTGAATGTATCATAAATAAACGACTGTCACCTTAAGCCGATCAGCTACTGATCAACATCAACGAAGCACATGGGTGAGTTTATATATTAACATCCTGTAATGGCAAACTTTTACGAATTGCATTTCGGGAAAGGAAAAGTTTTTCGGAATAAAATTTAGCAATTAAGGACAACTACTAATAAGGTAAACTTAACAAGAAGAATTGTCAGGTAGATAGCGTGAAAACCTCATAAGAGAAAAATTTCGAAAATAAATTATTTCTTATTGAACATACTAATTTAATATAGAGGGGCATAACATACATTATATATGTATATATGTATATATATGTATATATATATATACACACAAACATGCATATATATGTGCACATACATGTATATATGCATACATGTTTGTGTAATGTTTGTTCATATGTGTGGTGATACGTAGGTATATAGCATACGCATATAACATGGGGGGCACGTGCACTTTATGTAAATCTATTACTTCTGCTTCAAATCACGCAACCTCTGACCTCTTCTTGTTCATTGTAAGCATAGACTACCTGGAATTATTATTGTACAAGAATACATTCAGAATCAGTCATACGCACGCAAAAGCTATTCTAACGTAGTGTCTCACTCACTATTTTCATCACTGCTCTTTAGTTGTTAACCTATCTTTTATATTTGGAAATCATTTAGAAATTCTCGCACCACATTTATCTCACCAAACTTCCACCGTTAGCAGTTAAGCATACTCTCCCGCACACACTCAAATGCACATACGATTATACACCCCCCACACACACCACACACACACACACACACACATATATATTATAATATATATATATATATATATATATATATAATAAAATCTAATAAATATACTTATACATATACAAATATATGTGCATATATATATATATATATATACAGAGAGAGAGAGAGATAGATGCATTCGTACATACATACATACATGCATACATACATATGCACACATGCATACTTTTAAATTATATTTTTTTCCTTTCCTCTTCGCCTGATTTTACATCTCTGTGATATATCATAATGGACACACTGAGATTAGAAGAGTGAAATTCATTGTAGCAATGCATAAATCCATCCATTCTGCTCCGTTTCATACGTGTTCTCTCTCTCTCCTCTCTCTCTCTATATATATATATATATATATATCATATTACATATATATGTATATATATACTTACAGGGATATATATATATATATTATATATATATATATATATATATATATATATATATATATATATATATATATATATATATCTATATATATGTATGTATGTATGTATTTACATATTATTCTACATTATACATATACAAATATATGTATACATATATATATCCATTGATAAATAGATAGATTGATAGAGAGACATTGGGTCAGCCATAAATAATATTATTGTTTAATGCTTTTATTTTTGAAAATTAAGATGGACAGAGATCATTCTCAATATAAAATATATTCTCCTTCGTTTTCTACAATGCTCTTCCATTTATCTGATAGACTCGCAAGGCCTCTCTTCTGAAATTTACTCGTCCATGACGGAAAATATTCCCCCATTACTCTTGTGACCTCATCTGCATAATTCATATGTTTTCCGTCCAAATGATTTTGAAGACTGCGGAATAAATGATAATCTTGTGGGGCTATGCCCGGCGAATATGATGGAAGGGGTATCATTCCTTGTACAAATTGCTCCAGCCTCTGGAGTGTCGTCCCCTCGGTACGTGGCTGTCTTGAAATCAAATATGATTGATTTTCTTTTAGCGTTGATTTAAATCGCTGAAACTGCTCGGATTAGATCACCTTTGTTATCGTTTGGTTTGGGTTTAAAATTTTAAAGTGAACTAAGACTTTGAAA
>NC_043010.1:55175533-55190533 GCF_006345805.1 Octopus sinensis | reverse complement strand
CCACGTAATACATGCACAGGCCGTAAATACAGAAATGCCGCTAATCATTGTGTCTGAGGTTTTCCTTGCGATTCTGTGAATAAATGTTTCTTGAAGAGAAAAGTAGTCAGAAATTTGACAGGTGTAGGTTCTTCGCCTGACATTTTATGTGGATCTTTACATTTTGACCGACAGATTTAAAAAATATTTTTTTGTAACTAAACACTTTCAAACTTCGGACACTGGTAGAATGTGTCGTATAAAATATATTTTACTCTTAGCGTTTTCGAGAAAAGCTTATATTTACGAAGTTATTTCACAGAAAAGTTACCGCAGGGTTAACTTGCTTGTGGCGGCCAAGTGTTCACAGCGACGTCACTTGATCCTTCGATGTCGGCTCTTCCTATAATTGCAAAGCAGATTTCGCAAAGCGTTGGATTGTTCACCCACTAACAGGGAATGTGAGTTGGGGTCTACCTGACAATCTATGCAGCATGAAGCAAACGTGAAACCTAATACCCACCTATTTAAGCTTGAAGATTATGCATGAATGGAAACGAAGTGTTTGAGTCTCTGTTGTTGCATATTGCAAACTACGTTAGACTCTTTCGCTGGATACTATCAGTGACTTTCTGTTGCCATAACAATTGATAAAATATTTCTGTGTTAGGGGAATTTAGATACAGATATGAGAAAAACAGTATATGATATAATGCTCAGAATTTGCTGTTGGCACAATATACACACGACAATATGTTATTAAAATGAACTACAAGATACTTGCTGATGCGGTGTGAAAAATGTTCACCGACAGCAGCACCCGGAAAGCTGAGTACTATTTGATGTTAAATTCCATGCAAATCTATCTATTAATTGTGGTTGATTAAACTCATACAAAGTTTACATTACGTGTCATACATTGCGTTTTATTTATATAGAAATATATTTATAAGAATTAGTGATTTCGGTTTAATACGATGGAACGATTATCATTTTGTCCACATACGTACCTTTATGTTACTATCCGCTTTCAATTTTTAAACGTGTTATGTATTTCAAGAGTAATCGAATGGCAATAATTCAAGATCGTCGAACAATTATCGTCGTTGAATTTAGTACTTTCCATTAATATGCTAAGTTAAAATCCAGATGTAGTTGAATTATATCACATTGTTATCGATAAAATAATTAACTTTATCGTACCTTGAGCTGATTCAATTAACTAAATCCAACGTCTACAAAATTGTGGACCCGCGCCAGAGTTAGAAATCAGTATTCACGCACGGCAGATTAAATCGCAGGATATGGTGAAGCAGTTGAAATTGTTGTACACACCATCGTCGATTTCCGTAATTCAATTGCTTCTGCCTTTTGGCATATGTTGAAACGATTTGTTGGCGTAGAGGACGTATTAAACTTTCGATCGGCTTCGCCATCGAACTTTATTGTCCAGCTGGCTTTAGTAATGTTTGTTTTGACCGTTCATTAAGAAGAAATAAATGGTTTGGTTGGTGTGGTTAGAAAGTTAGAAGCTAGAGAAATCATATCTACAGGGTGATTCAAAAGTCGCTATATATAGGAACAATATACTTTTTATAAGAAACTGTTTATAAGAACATTTTTTTTTTTATTTAAGAGGATCTATATGCTTACCATTGTTTTGAATACACATTGCAATGCGTTAACCTTACTCATTGTGAACTCGTAATAACACTCCTGGTGAAATGTGTGCAAAGGAGTTGGTGATGCGTTCCTTCAAATCATTTATGTCTTCTACCTTTCCGCCATACACCAAGCCTTTCAAGTGCCCCCAAATATAGAAATCAAGAGGGGGTCAGATCAGGGGATCTAGAAGATCTTATAATCTGTCTATTATTAAAAAAAGACATATATCGTTGCTTATGTAAGGAGACTTTTGAATCACCCTGTACAATGTTTAAATGAGTTACGCGTGTTACTTAAATGGATATTTTGGCTCCAAAATTTCATTTTTAAATATAGATCTAAAACACTTATATGATAGTAAGTCGGACATAGATGAACAACACACATTCCCTGTAGGTCGACATCATTTAGTGTGCGCGCGCGTGTGTGCGTGTTTGTGTGGCGGGGTCAAGTATACTATAAATATATGTCTTTTATTATTGTTTCCTTTTACATGTTGAAGTCACTAGGCTACGGCACGCTCGAGTAGCGAGCTGAAGAATTTTAGTATAAATTATCGATTTATTGACCCTAGTATTTACTATTGTTTTTGTGTGTGTAAAGACTGCAGATTAGTCTTAATGGTAAACATTTCAATTCCTTGGATGACGTAAAAAGATACCTTGATGAATTCTTTGGAATGAAACCACCTCAATTCCGAGAAGAGGGTATTTTCAAGTTAAAGGAAAGATGGATGCGCATTGTGCAGCAAAATGGTTCATATTTGATCGATTAAAAATGTAGTGGCAAGTATTTATTGACCTTTTTTCTTTCCTTTAAAAATCGGCACGAACTTTCCGGATAACCCAATACATTAATGCTATTTCATCAAATACTGGCGTTGTGTAGTAAATGTCATGCATCGCTAATTAGCACTGAAACATGACCAGTCGATGTATCACGCGAAGATTTGGCAGTGATGAACTTGTATTTTCTTTTACGGACTGTGTATGTAATCTGACATTAACGAACGTATCATTTTTTTTATGTACGTCGTAGTGGGATATGATAGACATTTACTCGCCTTGGGTTATTTTACGCGGGTACGGCCGGGATTTACATGCTTGAGGATAACTAATGAAAATGAAATAAAATACTAGAGGCTGTATGGCAATCGTACAGCCATACAAATTGTCAGGGATTAATGAAAATTCCAGCACCGCGGGTGAGATTGCAATCATTGACGTCCAATCGATTTGTCTTGCATTCACAATTACTTTTTTCTAACTTTATATTTTTCGATTTCATGCAATAAAAATCAATTTAGATTTTAAAACGGCCATATTGCTGATTGCTACAACAATCTAAATTTAGAATAAAATGGTTTTTAACTCTTGATATTGGCGATTAATTGCTGTTAAATGATATGCTCCATAGGAGTGAAGACACAATTAATCTCCTCAAGGCCTGGTTGATATTATATCCCCTGCGAGGCAAGTGGAATGATGGAGTTTCTTTCAGTGTAATTGATACTATAAAAATTTGTCCGAGATCCTCGACAGATTTAAAGTATATTTTCAATCTGCTGTCCAAAAGAATGTCACCAGTGAACGTAGCATTTAACAGATATGTAAGTCCGATGAATATTACGTTCCGTTGATTTCTGTTCCCACAGTTGTTTTATTCATAAAGAGAAAAATAAGTATAAAATGTGTATCTACGAATGATATTCGATGCGACTTAAATTGCAATGCTTCGCCCAAACAGTGAAACGAGAGTGCAAATATTTTGAGGTATTCTGTCTATATCATACTGAAGTCGTGTTTACGAGTGAAACGGCAGGATCAAACAAACAATCAATAATCAAGTACATGAATCAACACAATCGATTATAGTTTCGATGATATTTCAACTATGAATTGGTAAAAATCAATATTTTTCTTTACAATTATCAATACGTTTTTCTGATTAAAAAAAAATCCTGCTTATTTCATCATTTAAATAGTGTCTATTTATTTAAATACTATCTATTTATTTAAATAGTGAAGGTGCGTGGCTTAGTAGTTAAGGCATTTGGCTCACGATCGTAAGATGAGGGGTTCAATTTCTGGAGTCTGGTTATGCCTTGGAGCACGAATCAGTACTTTACGTTGCTCCAGTACACATACCTGGCAAAAATGAGTAGCACCTGAATTTCAAAAGAATTACCCTTGTCCTATTCTGTGTCACGTTGAATCTCCATGAGAAATACATTAATGAAACGCTTGACTGTAGAGTGCTCAGCCATATGCATATTGATTTCATGAGAGGGCTCTTCGTTTGATCAGGTCAAGCGTAGCCTCGTCGTCGAACCGACGGATTACCGGTGTAAATAGTATTCTTTACAACTGTCAATTTTATTTCAGTGTCATTAACTTTTTGCTGAATCGTTTAATCCGGATGAGACAATATATATTATCATCTTATAGGACCGCCGAGACAAGAGAGAGAGAGAGAGAGAGAGAGAGAGAGAGAGAGAGAGAGAGAGAGAGAGGACAGTATCTTCAAACCGGAAACCCTGCAGAAAACCTATGCATATCATTGCGCAGCACTAAAGTCTTCCCAATTCCCAGGAGAGGGTGTCAAATTTGCAGGCGGATTATATCTAACAGGCAGCGAGCCCAAGAACTCAGAACGGATCGAATAAATGTAATTACCACAATGCAATTTTTGACGATCTTGCCGTTTCGTAAATTCATAGAGACCAACTGACTGTATTTTATCAATCTATAGAGGATGAAATACACGGTTAATCCAGGATTAATTTGAACTCAAATCACTGATATCCAGAACAAATAACGGTACGAATTTGTCCCGAGATACTATCGACTCTACCTATTTGTATCCCTGTCCTAGATGTAGGCGGTTGAAATACCATCAGTGCTCTGTATAATGTTTATTTGGTATAATGTTAATTTTCAACTCCTCTCAAAGTTTCAAAAATCACAGATCGATCCAATAAAATAATCCGGTAGTCTAGAACAAAATTTGAAGTTTTCAATGCTGGAAGTAAAGAGCCTTTAATATCTTCGAAATCCAATTATTGCTAATTTCAGATTGAGTTGGATTGAAATTGAAATTGAACCACGGATATTATTACCCGTACACTTACTTATTGATTCTAGGCAGTGCATAACTCTTATAAGAATGCATGTATTTAAAGCTTAGAATGACGAATATATACGACAGCGATAGGCGAACCAATTTAAATTTGATATTCCAACGTGTTTACAGCTTTTATCTTGGATAATAAATGCTTGTTAAATGATATTTGAATTGAAATAAAGATATCACTAATTAGCAAATACGAAGATTTAGACTATAACTTGTTGCAGAGATGTTCTCTAATTAAATTCTTAGCAGGGCAATTATAAGAATTATTGCTAGGCAAATATAAATTATTGCCTTCACAGAATCGAAACACTGGATATAAAATAATTGTATCATGATTTTCTATACGTGATCGTCAAATGGCTGAATTAGAAAAAAGTTTCATTTCTCTATGTGATAGGTCTCTGAACATTCGGTCACAAATATTTCGTTTATACAATTAAACGTATATTGTATTCTGTGGTAATTCGTCTCTAGAAGATGGATTTCGTTCTTACATCCGATTAAGTATAACACAAACCGAGATATATCTCAACCTGCCTATGTCTTTCAAACCCTAAACCATTGCTTGCTTAAGTTGCTCAATGCTGCCATAATCATTGCCTTCAGTTCATCATTTCGTGAATGCATTTATTTCCCTTAGAAGTAGAATCTAAAATTGATAATCAATATTAGGTAATACATCCACTCGTCAGAGATAAAGAGGGTGAACTTCTGTGTAGTCAATCGAATTCTATTTAAAAATATATCAAAAAGATGTTGTTTAAAGATATTGTTTAAAAGTTACTGGTGTAGAAGATGGAATTCATTCTTACACCCGATTAAGTATAACACAAACCGCGATATATCACAAACTGCCTCTGTCTTCTCTCTGTGATTCAAGCCCTAACCCACTCCTTGCTTAAGTTGGTCAATGCTGCCGTAATCCTTGCCTTCAGTGCGCCGCGCACATAATAATCTAGTGGGTTGCAGTCTGGGGAGTTAGGTGGCCAGATGTTGGTGGTGATCTGGTTGCAGACATTGTTTGACAACTGTCACTGGGCTCTGTTATTTGTGGGGCATGGTGCAGAGTCCAGGGCAGCACTATCTCCTCCAGGGACATGATGTATGCCTTCCTGTTGATTCTGATGCCGTGTCGGAAGATGTACGGTGGCATATCATAACCATGACTAGCAATCACTCGAAACACAGTGATGTTGAATGGATGTTTGATTTGTATCAGCCTCGGTACATGTCCTCAGATTGGACTGTTGGACAGTCCTCAGGCGAAACTACAAGGAGTTTCTGAACTCCGACTCATGAAGAAATTGCCTTCGAAATATCCGTGTATCTTGTTTTTGTCCTGTTTGCTTTTTGTCGTGCTGTCGTCTGTTTTTCCGCATGTTGAGTTTTGTTGGTTTCGCTTGTTATGTTCTTACTGTCCGACATTTGATTTATACATGCGAAGGCTCCGTCGCTCCGTAAAACCTCTTGCTTACTTTATATATGTGTGTGTATATGTGTGTGTGTTTGTGTGTGTCTGTCAAAGCATTTATGCATATACGTATGTCAATATAATATATATATATATGTATATATATGTGTGCATATTTATATATATATGCATGCATATATGTACATATACATATATATATATACATATGTGTGTGTATATATATATATATATACACATACATATGTATATATATATATATATATATATATATATACATATTATATATATATATATATGTATATATATACATATATGTATGTATATATATATATATATACACACACATACCTATATGTATATGTACACGTATGCATGCATGTATATGTAAATATACACACATATATATATACATATGTATATATATTATATATTGGCATACGTATATGCATAAATGCTCTTACATATATACATATGTGTATGTATGTATGTATGTATATATGAATGCATGTATGTGCTTCATGCTTATTTGTCTATTAACATCGGTAGAATCCCTTCAAGGAACTGATGTATACAGGTTCCTGATTTCTTTTAAAGTTGTAGATGAATGGATTCAAAGGAACTAAGTTATTGTTTCTGAAAGGTAATGAGCTCTTTTATATTCTATTGTTGCTGTAAATGTTTAAATTGTGATTTCTGTAAATGTTATTTCTCGAACGCTTACGTTTGCTTAATTTGTAATGCGGATATTGTGTATGTCTGTTCGTGTATGTGTGGGTGTGTGAGCTTGTGTATGTGTTAAACCGTTAGTATGTTTAAAATAGCATTCCTGTCTTTAGTAAATATATAGTTCATGTGCGTATGCGCGTATACACACACACTCGCGCACACACCCACACACACACATAAAATGTTTCCGACTGTATGTCTTCATATAGTTATCAATACACTTAACTTACAAGTTGCCACGAAAATTCTACTGATGTTACCAATACTCGCATATGCACTCCAAAACAGACACACACACATAAGCATATGTATATATGTATGTATATACGTATGTATGTATGTATATATATTATATATATATATATATATATATATATATATATATATATATATATATATAAATATATAAAAGTAATATTTTATAATTAGGGCTCAGCAAGGATTTGCTTTACCACATACCGAAGTTTAGAAATAGCAGTCAGAAAACCTCTGCTTTAAAAAGAGATTCCCGGACAAAGACAAATACATCTAATACATCTCTTTGTTGTCTACACCGCCTGTTTTCGTCTTTTGTTTTTTTTGTGAATTCTCCCTATATATATATATATATAATATATTATATATATATATATATTATATATATATATGTATATTGTAATTGATGCAAAGAATCTTTACTATGCATTTTAGCCTTGATATAAGATAGTTTGCAATTTTCCTCAATACATTAACAGAAACATAATGAATATATATAATCTCTTCTTCTCAAAAGTTATTTTGTTTTCCCTTGTCTCGGATTAAATCCGACAACTGCTTATATTGAATAAAAGCCATTTCTCATATTATAGATAAATATGTCCCCAGGCACAAAATGTTGACACGAATCGTAGTTTGAAGACCAACATCGTTAACTGGATGCGGCAGTTCGTACGGAATTTTTTCATAGTAAATCTAGACATATTCCCCTTTTTATGGCCCTCATGGTTACCATCCATACGATCAGACGTAAAAGTCTATAAAAATTATATAAATTTGGAGTACCTTGTGCAAAGGTGAATGAAATGAGGGTTTCATTTATCTTAGATAAAGAGTCATCTGAAGAATCCAGTCTGTTTAATAGCTGCAAGCTAAGACATTTCTTGGTTCTTTTATTGTTTTAATGTTTATATATTTTTTTATACCTAAGTATTCTTTCAGGATTTTGAATAGGTGAATCGGTTTTCTTCATCGTGTTAAACCATCCGAGAATTAACTCAACGCACTGAGAAGAGAAAATCTCTATTCGAAATTTGCTTTTCACTGGTGCAACACCGCTTGAAGCAACTTCTTAGTGTATGCTCACTGAAATGAAAACGAATTTTCACAAGCCTCTTCATAAATTATTATCGCTATTGTCACAGAGTTAAACACCAACTGGAGGCGAAGGCTAAGCAAAAGTAGAGTTACATTCACAGAAGATTATTTACGGAAGGCTTGAACGATTTTAAATTATGACATTAGTTTACCTTTAATATATTCTTTTACTTTTTTCAGCCATTTGACTGCGACCAAGATGGAGCACCTCTTGGGGGATTCTAATTAAACAAATCCATCCCAGGGCATATATTTTAAGCCCAGTATTTATTCTGTTGATCTCTAAGTTACGGGAACTTAAACACACCAACACCGGGTATCAAGAGGTGATGGGTTGAGAAACACAGTTACAAAGACACACACATGCACACGCACCCATACACACGCGCACACACATGCGGTGGGGTTCTTCCAGTTTCCGTCTACATAATCCACACACGTGGTATGGACTGGCCTGAGGCTTTAGAAGACAATTACACAAATTGCCACGCTGTAGCACATAACCCGGTCCCATGGGACCGGGTATCAATCTTCTTACCGCACAGCCACACAGTCACTTGCTAAGTAAAATTAATGCTATTTTCTTCCCCCGGAGTTCAGATCATTCATATATTATCCGATACTACTTTCTGCTATAAATCGCTTCTCGGCGTCTTGAACGTTACGTTCTAGGTCTTACACGAGAGCGAAAAGTTGATGATTATCGATTTTCTGTCCGACTACTGTTGTTCAATATAACGTAAAATCGATCACCTGTTTGATCACATATGGCACATTCTTTGTGTAATTTCTTCAGGTATTTGTTGAAGGACAGAGGCTGTAATGTTGATATATTCAAGAAATGTGGCTTCTCAGTGGTTGACGTTTCTGTACGCAGCAGCATCTTAGATGTAATTGTCTTATAGTGCATGAGCTGCTTTTCAGAAAGTTTAAGACTTTTTAAGGAGAGGTAGTAATATCTAACCTAGATTATTATTTTAATGTATTATTGCTAAACATCGAATAAACTGACATGCCAATATTTTATTCTAAATTGAACGAGACTACTTTAACGGTACTTTGAACGCACTCTATCAAACACTGCTTGTCAGAGTGAGCTAGTCGGAATGAAGATAGTTTTGAAAGAGGCTAGCCAATAAACTTTCTGCTAAATTGGGAAACTTTACAGCAAAATCATGTGAAATGATCCAGGCTTGGATCAGTGTACCCTCTGTCTTTCGCTGACAAAAGAGGTTCAAGGACGGGGAAGTGGGAGTGAGAGATGATAAGGAGTGTGGAAAGGAGTGGGATGTTAGGGTATCAGAGCTGATCGAAAATATACGCAAATTTTCTTGATGAATATCGGGTGACTCTAAAGACAAATAAAATGCAGTTCAGAGTTGGTGTAACAACTATATACAGATTTATTTTTGTAACCCTGAACATGCACAAACTTTGTACAAAACTTGAGTTCCGTGTGTGCAGTGAAAAACAGAAGAAAAGTCGCTTTGGTGACAGTAGAGAGATTGTTGAGCTCATTAACCCAAGTCCGAAAGTAATTCAGTCTGCAATAATTATGCACCAATCTAATATATATAAAACGTGTGACTGCAAATTCTTCAAATAACTAAGTTACGCTGCCATAATTTTTTAAAATCTCAAATGTTAGAAAATCGAAGTAGGCAATATACATATGAAAGACTGTTAGCGGTTCCTATTTATGGTACGTGGATAGCAATTCTGGGCCGAGGTGTTGTCGATTACAACGAGCCCGAAATTTAACTCATAAATATTTTATCTATTCCAAAATGACGAAAAGAAGATGACTCCGGCAGAATTTGAATTCAGATCCTCAAGGAGGACGAAATGCTGTAAAGATTATTGCCTGGCGTGCCAGCTTGGCGCCTTGTGAAAGTCAATTATTAACAACTTATGTCTATTAAAAAACTGGTTTCAGGTTTAAATATTGGCTTATGAAAAAGGCACTTTCCTTGGTTTGTAAGACCAGTTTTGCATATTCACAAACATAGACATGTACACACAGGTTGCAAGCCAGTTGCTAGCAAATATCATTTTCAAGTTCAACTCATGTATTACTTAACACTTTTCCGAGACTATACAGTCTAGGAGTAGGGAAGATACAATTTTCCCACGACCACTCTTAGCTTAGCTTATTTCTCAAGTAGTTAAACTGTAGTGCACGAAAGACAGAGAAGGGTGGAACATAACAGAATAATAGTTAGACAGAGAGATGAGCAAAATACGCAACTACTATGCAGGTCGGTTGATCACATTCAAGGCAAACGAAATGCAATGACCTCTTCAATCAAGGAAGGGGATACTGTTCATTTATTCTTTCCTGTCACCTTAATATATATATATATATATATATATATATATATATATATATATATATATATATATCTGTGTAGCTATGTTTGCGTAAATTTATATTCGAAGGCACATACATACACACACAAATACATGTATGTATATATATTTATTTATGCGTATGTGTGTGTAAAGTGGTAGGCATAGTTTGTTTGATGTATCAGTATGACTCAAAATAAAGATTTAAGAATGATATGTTTGAAAAAATAACTGGGGCTGTATGAGGATTCATAATTGACTCTTTAATGTTACGAAATGAATCGGGTTCATTAATTTCTGCGCGTTCCCTACATCTGTCCTTTTCAAAAAAACCCATCTATTTCTCGATCTATGCATGTATTCATCTATCTATCTATCTATCTATCTATCTATCTATCTATCTATCTATCTATCTATCTATCTATCTATCTATCTATCTATCTATCTATCTATCTATCTATCTATCTATCTATCTATCTATCTATCTATCTACTATCTATCTATCTATCTACTTAGCTGTCTATCTATCTATGTAACTATCTATATTCATATATATACATATATATATATATATATATATATATAATATATATATATATATATACACATACATGTCTGTGTGTGTATATATATACACACACATACATGTCTGTGTGTGCATATGTATGTCTATGTATATACATATTTATACATGCAAACACACACTCACTATCACAAAGATAGATAGATAGATAGATAGATAGATAGATAGATAGATAGATAGATAGATAGATAGATAGATAGATAGATAGATAGATAGATAGATAGATAGATAAATAGACAGATAGATAGATAAATGTAATATACATACGATCACATCTGCATTAAATAACCATATAATCCCTTCAGGAAACGAAAAATTGTCTTGTTCTGATTTCGTTTAAAGTTGTAAATGATTTTGTTTAATCAGATGCAACAATCGGTTCACAAAATAACGAGCTCCCCTGTGTAATTTGTCATTGCTTTTACATATTTGCAAATTGTCGATTTCAAGAATACTTACCAAGAAAATCTTTCACAATAGCTAATTTCTACAGAAGATACATGATAGATAAATTAACAGATCACAGGCATCGGCAAATATACTATACATACATTCATACATACATACATATATATATATATATATATATATATATATATATATTATATATATATATATATAGATATATAAACACACACACATATATTTATATTTATATGCTTATATATATATATATATAATATATATATATATATATATTATATATATATTATATATATATATATTATATATATATTTCAGTTCTTTCCCCATTTGTCTGCCTAAACTTTTCTATTCACAGACCTTCCAGATTAATATATCGAATAACTGGCATTTCTGGTGTATTTATACCTATCATACTATTTCTAGCAATAAGTTCATTAGGCTAACTATTCTGTAATTGTATGTTTCTTTTAGTTTTATTTTCTCCTTCATTTCTCCGTGTTGATTAATCAGTCTCATCTACATTGAAATAGTTCTGTGTCGTCCTCGACTGTTCTTTTCTATTTCCGTTGTTTATCTAAATTAAAGTCCACCATTTTAGTAATCTTTTCTAACAATAGATTTGTTATATTTCTATAATCCCTAATGCACTTTACCGTCTTGGTTTTATTGAATTTATCAGCTAAGTTTGTAATAAGCTTTCTTGCTGTTTTTTTTTTTTTCAAGACAGTAAAAATATTTCAGTTGTCTTTTTAAAGCACATTATTTATGATAGATGCGTTGCATATATAAGCATTAGAATGTTCATTCAGCAGACGTCAGAAAATGTCAAAATAAAGCAGGAGATAATAAGCGTCCTTAAATGTATAACGTTAATTTTTATTATACTCTATCCGTCTTGTAATTATTTTGTTGATTTCCATTTTGAGATGATATGGTTGATGTAATCCATTAGCATTTCGAATTATTTGTTTATATATCCTGATGCCTGCAGTATACAATAATGTTGAATAACAATACTAAAAACAGAACTCAATTCTAAAAACAAGATGATAGGTATTAACACTTTAGTCGTCCCAGTTATAAGTTACAGCTACAATATCTTAAACTGGACACTAAATGAACTAACCAAAATAGACAGGAAAACAAGAAAAATGTTAGCATTTCGAATGATTTGTTTATATATCCAGATCCCTGCAGTATTCAATAATGTGGAAAACCCAATGCTATTAGGTTAACTACCCAAGATAACCCTGCCTCATTTTCCGCTTATATGTGCCAAGTTTGCAACCTTCCGTCTACCAAATCCACTCACAAGGCTTTGGTCGGCCCGAGGTTATAGAAGACACTTGCCCAAGGTGCCACGCAGTGCGACTGAACCCGGAACCCAACTTTTTTCCGGTAGGTCTCTTCCTTCATATATAATATTATAACTCTCCAGGTAATAACCCAATATGTAGGAAAAAAAACTATATCTGTTGGTAGAGGTCTTTATCTCTGGAACTATTTGGTATCTGAGTCGTTCGGAGCTAAACGATATTTTTTTTTTTACTCTTCAGTAAACATTCCAATGCTAATTTTTATCCGCTGACCACGTCACTGAAATATATCACCATGTGATCATAGGGATTATTCAAGCAAATCAATCGGAAATCGACAATCTTGTTACTGCTAGTTTGTAGTGTTGCATATAGTTCACACTATAGGGTTTTCAACCTGTTCCCTCCATTCCATTGCGCTGCCATATTGTACTGCATATATTCGATCCACTGTCCCATTCACTTTACTAGAAAATTTCCCTCGTGTTTCTGTGTCATCAAATAGCTTATTGCTTTCACAACACAAGGAACATCCTTTGATATTTAACATCCATGTCTTTATCTCATGGATGTAGCATCCACTTAATTTTATTTTTTGAAGTGCTTTTCCTAGGCGATCATACTCTTCTGAATATCATAAAACCTATGTTTTATGAACGATAGTCAATTGCCTTCCTATTCGATTAAGTAAAACGTGTACCCGGTGTCATTACTTGATTTTATTTTTTTGTTTTAAGTTTGCTTCGCTTCCATATCGAATATTGTCTTTATTATTAAAGTGTCACCACGTTCTTATAAAGAGATTAATGCATAGTTATATTGCACCACCTTGGTTTGCACAGATTTATGCAGTTTTAGTACCGTTTGATCTTGAAAAATTTATGTGTGTTTTACTTCATCAAGGGATTGCTTTTTTTTTATATTTCTGTTGTTATTGATCAAGTGTGCAATTAAGTGCAATATGTGTTGCAATATTTTATGAAATTATATTTATTTCCAAAGCTATTGTTTCACTTGAATTATGTTTACTACGGGTCAGTAGTAATGGTTATTATATGATTTTTGCGTTGTAATCCATTAATAGCTACGAAGCGTGTGACATGCGATCGGTATGAATTTTTTGGTATGAAAGCAAAGCGCAGAAAATATATGAAACTATGAAGCTATGCTTTATTTCATCTTATTCATTGATGAATGCATAGAATGGGTTGTGTTCTCTTTTATATTGTACTTGTTTTAGTTGTTAGACTGCGGTCATACTGGAGCATCGCTTAGATGAATTTCAGTCGAATGAATCGATCCTAGTATTATTTTTTAAAACCTACTATTTATCATATCTGTCTCTTTTGCAACACAGCTAAATTACGGGGACATAAACACACCAACACCGGTTGCCAATCTGCGGTGGGGGACAAGCAGACAAAATGACACACTCATAGATTCATACATGCACGACGGGCTTCTTTCAGTTTCTGTCTGCCAAACCCGTTCAAAATTCTTCGGTCAGCCCGAGGCTATAGTAGAACATTGCCCAACGAACCACCCAGAACTCTACGGTTTGGAACTCCGTTTCTAACTCCACAGACACCCCTGCACCTATACGTAATTTTTGTTTCCTAATTTATTATACTAAACTTGATATTTTTGCACTTTTATTGAATTTTATATGTGAATACGTGACAATATCTATGTGCAAGAGAGAGAGAGAGAGATAAAGAGCGAGAGGGAGTCTGATTTACAAGAATTTTGTGTCAAATTAAATAAACCTAACACGCAAATGAATGTGAACTGTGTCTTTTGTCGTTTAGGCTTCGTTACTTTTTAGTACTTTCCGGTGTAAAATTCATTTATCTGACGTAATGTTTACTTAAGAATGGTAACCAACTTTCGTGGTCACTCCCTACAGCAGCTCATGAAACGGATATGCACTCCAATGAAATGGGCTTGTCTAATCTAAAGATTTACAGCAGTTTTGTGTGCTGAGAAGATCTTTACTGCTATACTAACTACACGTGCTGACCCACCCCTAAAATAATATC
>NC_043010.1:55163033-55170533 GCF_006345805.1 Octopus sinensis | reverse complement strand
GTCCGATTTACGAACATCAAATGAATGGCTACAGAGAAATAGAATTTACCAGTCCAGGCCTAGCAGCCCTAAGGGTAAAGGCAGCATGAATTAACCCAAATACCTGTCACCCCAAGTCATATGTAACTTGGGACCCCAAAATTGGTTCCCTACGTAATAATCTTTGCCACTGAAATATTAGAACCTACAGAATGACGGACAACTTGTGCCAACGTATCTCCCTTACTACCTGTAACACTTATAGCTAGGATCTAACGTCATTGGCATATGACACCTGCAGACAATTACCAATTTTCAGGCAGCATCGAAATTAGCTTCATCAAAATGACCTACATAAAAAATACAAATTATGTGGCGCTGTTAGAAAAAAACTAACGTGTGACCTGGAAAAAATCTATTGAAATCTAAATAATCTCACTGTGTATCCGAATATATATCATTGGTGAGGTGAAGTATTCTACACCTTCGAAAATTTTAAGTGAAGCAGAACAGATTCAAACTTAATATTTCAAAAATATGAGTTGAATATTACTTTTAGCCGTTCATTCTCACGTACATAAATCATACAAATTATGTGGCGAAAATTTTAAGTGATGTCGAACAGAGTCAAAATTATTCAAAAATATGAGTTGAATTTTTCTTTTAGCCGTTCATTCTCACGTGTATAAAGTTTCAATTGTTCTGTCAGAAAATCTTCCTCAGTGCACAACACCTACTTTGAAATGATGGACTGAAGGTGAATGCTTATTTGCTACACTTTTCCATCTACTTATTATTTCATTAATGAAGAAAGTATGGTTACCTATTTCTTTATTACCCACAAGGGGCTAAACACAGAGGGACAAACAAGGACAGACATAGGTATTAAGTCGATTACATCGACCTCAGTGCGTAACTGGTACTTAATTTATCGACCCAGAAAGGATGAAAGGCAAAATCGACCTCGCCGGAATTTGAACTCACAACGTAACGTAGACGAAATACCTGTTTCTTTACTACCCACATGGGGTCTAAACACAGAGAGGACAAACAAGGACAGACAAACGGATTAAGTCTATTATATCGACCCCAGTACTTATTTAATCGACCCCGAAAGGATGAAAGGCAAAGTCGACCTCGGCGGAATTTGAACTCACAACGTAACGCAGACGAAATACAGCTAAGCATTTCGCCCGGCGTGCTAACGTTTCTGCCAGCTCGCCTGAAGAAAGTATGGTTACCGTTTAGCCTTTTTACATCACACACACACATACATATGTACATACATGTTTTGTGTGTATGCGTGTATGTATGTGTCCCTGTGCGTCTGTATACATGTGTGCGTGACAGATGGAACCGGAAGATGTGTACTTAATGGGGTCATGACACCTCTAATAAGGCATCCCAACAAGAATCTTTCCTTTTGATCATCCTTATTATACCGGTGCCGCATGGTAGCTATATTCAGTCATTTATTCACAGAACATCGGGGCTATCGAATTCTGTCGCCGAGAGGTCTTTAACTGACGTCAATATTAGTGATCGGGAACGGATGAGAGACCGTTGACATTACCTTTTATTTAATTGCAGAAAATACATGTAAAATGAAAAAAAATGTTAGTTATCATATCTAGATTCAAATACATTTAGAATTTTTAAATTTTAACTGTGTCTAATTATGGAAGGATAGTATAATCGAAATAGAATCGTGTGGTGAAGTTAATGACAAACAGCCTTGCCAATTTGTATTCTGTGCTATTCATGAAACACTGGAAATTTACTTCCCTTGATATTATAAAATGTTATCTTTCTATAATAAAAGATCTGATCCTATACGTTAGAGAATTCCCCAATAGCAGCATTCAGATCAATGAATGTTATATTAACTTAAATTTCACGCAAGGAAACACATTTTGCTTTTCGATAAATCATTCGAAGTAAAATTAAGGGGGTGTTTTCTCTGATATTCATATGCGATAACAGGACGAACGGAATTACGCGAAACTAACGGATTATATGTATTGAACAGTTTGTAAGAAAAATTTCCATGATTCCCAAAGTGTTTTACACTGCATCATTAATAAAAATTTCTTAGAACTATGAACTGAGATACTTTTTGAAAAGTCTTCGTAAAAGTATTCCGAGAAGTTGTTTTTCGAATTATAAATTAGTGTCAATTACAATAATTATTATGGTTGGCACTAATTTTAATTTGATGTATACCACTTTAAATTTTCAAATGAATAAATATTGATGCTAACAAAACTTATTAGATAATATTTTATATAAGAAGGACCTCAAACGCCCCCATTACACAGCATATGCTTCCACTACTGACACGGTAAACATTTTTCTATAAACATATCGCGTGAGGCATGCTTCATCATGAAAAAGGCAGGACGGCTATAAAGGGCCAAGGTAGTATTTTTGGTAATGGTGCCATACAGAAATTCTAACGGACTGCAGTTTGTCTAATGGAGGCGCAATGGCCCAGTGGTTAGGGCAGCGGACTAGCGGTCGGAGGATCGCGGTTTCGATTCCCAGACCAGGTGTTGTTTGTGTTTAATGAGCGAAAACACCTAAAAGCTCCACAAGGCCCCGGCAGGGGGTGGTGGTTTGTTTTACTCTTTCGCCACAACTTTCTCTCACTCTCTCTTCCTGTTTCTTGAGTAACGCTGCGATGGACTGGCTTCCAGTCCAGCTGGGGGGGAACACATACGCCACAGAAACCGAGAAACCTGGTCCATGAGCCTTGCTAGGCTTGAAAAGGGCGACGAAGGAGTAGGCAGTTTGTCTAAGTCTATTATAAATCTTACATCCTCTGAAAGAATGACTCATAAATATTTATCTTTTTGGTTATGAAATGTTTCTCAACAGTACTTTTACAAGTAAATACAAGTTAAAAGTCGTTCTATGTAGAAAAAAGTTTAACGAAGAAATATATTGGATTCTGCCTGTGTTCACTTTAAACATATCAAAATATGCATTACGAATGATGTTACTTAATCAATTTAATTTCTCTTCATATTCAAACTGATATAGATTACAAGAATTTTTTTTACATACACGGTATAAAGTCATTTACGTTGTAAAATATATCAAAGTATAAAATTCTTTTTAGCTGAAAATGTTATACTCACTTCAACAATCAATTACATTCCTCTGTGCATAAGTGCTTTGCTCCATATAATTGCGCCAAATATTGGGTGACTTTCGAAAGCTAGTTGCACTAACGTTCATCACGATATTATCAGTATAACTCAATTATATTTTGGAAGACAGAAAATAATTTAACATTCGTTTATTTTTTTTCAACATAAATTTTAAATTGAAAAAATATAACTTTCTAGGGACGTCTCAATCAGATATTGATACAATAAGAAGCAAACCCCGATGGAGTTAAAAGCAACAGCCAATTGTGGGATATATATCTCCTTGATATTTAAAGTTCATCTAACAGCAAACAATTACGTTCGTTTCTTTTTATTTATGACAACATTAACCCTAAAATCCTAACCTTAACCCTAACGCCTTAACCCTAACCCTAACCATAAAATCCTAACCCTAACCCTAAAACCCTAACCCTAACCCTAAAACCCTAATTCTAAAACCTTAAAACCAGTACAAACGCGCGGACAATGTCATAAATAACAGTGACAAACGAAAGATACACCACCGACAGTTGTTGTTGACAAACAACGGCAGTAATTTTATTCAGCTGAATACACGTCATTGATTGGTTGAAATTACCGAAATACGGAACATTAACGTGAAATAACTTCGTAAATATAAGTTTTTCTCAAAAACGCTAACGGTAAAAGATGTTTTATATGACACATTCTACCAGTGTCCGAAGTTTGAAAGTGTTTAGTTACAAAAAATAATTTTTTAAAATCTGTTGGTCAAAAGGTACTTTTGTGGTTGAATTAACAAAGCATCCTTGAGATAAAGATAACATATCGCTTTATCAATGTTTTTTGAGTTTTTTCCGCACCAATTATCTATGGATATGCATGTTGTTAAAATTATTGGTTCACTAAAGAATTTATTACTGGATTAGTTATGGATGCTATATGTAGTGGAGCTCAAGGCAGCTATTTCGATTTAGGCCAAAAGTATTTAAATTTGCTCTGTCACAGCTCACATCTTGATACAGCACATTACACAGAAGCTCGTTGTTAATTAATGGTCTAGAGTTTGTAGCGACATAAATGGAATTTATGCATTCACATTTAGAATATAAACAGCATGTTAAATTGTATATTAGTGCATCCTATCTGATTTAAGCAATAGACATAATCCGCTAATTGTAATTATAATAATCTATGCTTTCTCACAATATAAAATCGTATAAGAAATAGATTTATATATCGATTTGTATTCAAGTAAGATATATTTGTTCGTATCCCTGGTGAGTTGTTATTTTCTAACGAGATATTTATTCCTTGGCGAATAGTTATTTTGAATTAATAATGAATATAATGGGGAAAAAATATCATACACACAAGCAAATATATACACAGTATCGTACACGTAAACAAACATAGGCATAGATTTACGTATCTAAGTCCATATTATTAGATAGAGTTTGGCATTCGCCTACACTCACATCTGTCTCTGCCTCTCTATGTATATCTCTCTCACTTTCTCCCTTTCTTTCTCTCTCTTTCTCTCTCTCTCTCTCTCTCTATATATATATATATATATATATATACACACATATATATGCAGATATGAATATTCGTCCCTATACATATGAAAATATCTGTTTCATATATATTCCTGGACATATACATATATGAGTATGTGTGGGTATCTGTGTGCGCACGTGTGCGTTTGTGTGTGAGTGAGTGTGCGTTTGTGCGTTTTTGTGCGTATATATATATATATATATATATATATATATATATATATATGAGTGTGTGTGTGTGTCTGTGTATATATGTATTTGTGCATGTCTGTGTATACACATGCACACATTTACACACGCTCTATATATATATATATATATATATATATATATATATATATATATATATATCTGTGTGAGTTTCTGTGAATGAACGTATATATATCTGTGCGTGATTGTGCTATGTATGTGTGTGTGTGTGAGTGTGTGCAAACGCACACGCGAATCTGTTTATGAATCTATAATATTCTATAATGTCTCATTATGAGCGGGTGTAGATATATAAATTTTTTCACTGGATGGGCGGGTGTTTCCTTTAATTAGGTAAATGACCTGTCTACGTTCTTTATCATATATATATATATATATATATATATTATATATATATATATATATATATATATATATATATATACATATTACGTATTTGTATCGATTATTTATATATTTACTTCATTTTGATATTTCTGAGAGTTCCAAATGATAGAGTAAGAAATAACTAAAATGTGCTTCATTTAGCGCGAAATTGATGATAGGATATCAGTCACATGATCACAGTAAAAATATCTATATAAATGTATACATAGAAATTCATATATATTAATTTTTTCCATATATATGAATTATTGCTGAAAGAAAAATTCTTTCAACTTTTCCGTCGAATGGGCAAGCTGTGTCCCCACCTGATAGCAGGCTACATTTGATGCACGGTAAATTTCACACAGTATACCTCCATCTTCGACCACGGCTGTCGATATATATATATATATATATATATATATATATATGTCTGGAACATCCTGGAAGGAATTGTGCCAAATATTGGCATTGAAAGCTACACAAATGACAGAACGAACGGGACGACACTGCACAGTGCCAAAGATCCCAGCAAAGCCATCGCTCTTCAGGACCAGTTACTGCAACAGCCTGGGTTTCAAGGGCCCCCAAAGAGTCTGAGGAATTTGCACAAAGTAGATGTAGGTTTTTTTTAAAATCAAAGCCAGACCTCTTCCTGTCGAGAGTCCCAGATGACCCTACCTCAAAGAAAGAGATGCAAAAGTGCCACATATCAGAGGAGGCTCTTAGTAATAACAGTGTAGCAAAACGGCGGTGCATCAGCATGGTCGCAGCTCTGAGCTGAAACTAAAAAAGAAAATATATATATATATATATATATATATTATATATATATATATATACTAAGCAATAAGGTTTAGCAACGAGTTGCCTTACCACATACCGAATTTAGAAATAGCAGTCAAAGGGTTATAGCTATTTCTTCTACTAAAAAGGGAGATCTCAGTAAAAACAGCATTTGGAAGGCACAAACAGGTAGGAGAGAATGAATTGACTGCAATCTATCATACATTTTTTTAGTTATCCACGGACGTACGTTTCGAAATATATATATATATATATATATACATATATATATATGGAGGCGCAATGGTCCAGTGGTTAGGGCAGCGGACTCGCGGTCATAGGATCGCGGTTTCGATTGTGAGTGTTTATTGAGCGAAAACACCTAAAGCTCCACGAGCCTCCGGTAGGGGATGGTGGGAATCCCTGCTGTACTCTTTCACCACAACTTTCTCTCACTCTTACTTCCTGTTTCTGTTGTACCTGTATTTCAAAGGGCCGGCCTTGTCACTCTCTGTGTCACGCTGAATATCCCCGAGAACTACGTTAAGGGTACACGTGTTTGTGGAGTGCTCAGCCACTTACACGCTAATTACCCGAGCAGGCTGTTCCGTTGATTCAGATCAACCGGAACCCTCGTCGTCGTAACCGACGGAGTGCTTCCATCCATATATATATATATACATATATATATCTATGTATGTATATATATATATTATATATATATATATATATCTATATACATATATATATATATATATATATATATATACATATATATATCTATGTATGTATATATATATATTATATTGTATGTATGTATAAAAATATGTATATATATATATATATTTATAATAGGATTAGCTCGTATACGAGTAGGTATATATTTGTAAAAAATGAAGTTCGAAAATGCTGCTGTATTATACAATTTTTAATTTTTATTTATACATTATAACATGTTTCAGTTCCTGAAATGAACCTTATCAAAAAAAGTTATATATAAAAAGAGACAGCTCATGCCGTCAAACACAAGAAATTCATTTATAATACACAACGGAGTCAGACATCTTAGAGTTCATGTATAGTTGATATATAGTTCATGTATAGTTGATATATATAGTTTGAAGTATATGTTCAAAGTGTTCGATGCAGTGGCCCACGGTGGCGCGATACAATCACAAAAACAGATCAAAGTGGTGGAAAGCGGTCAAACAGAAGATTGATGTTTCCGAAAGAGCGAGGAATTCATTTTTACCTTAAGCAATTGTGATGACCCATGGTGGAAGTCGCTGGGTGGTGGTTTAGTGAGGTTTTGTGAAATGCTCGGTTTTATAATGCCTGTTAGGTGGTCAATCTAGCGTAGCGTGACGTCATCAATGTTTTGACCAATCGTTTCGTTAGGTGGCTTTAACCAAGTGGAACGGGACGTCATCATTATTTTGACCAATCTCTGCATTATAACTCCCTCTTGT
>NC_043010.1:55155533-55158033 GCF_006345805.1 Octopus sinensis | reverse complement strand
ATCGAAGTAAAATGAAGTTTCTTGCTCAAGGTGCAGACAACACCCATTATAATAAACTCTTTCTTGGTCCATTATAATGCTTATGTCGAATGTGGCACTTTCATCCTTTCAGGGTCGATAAATTAAAACACCCGCTACGCATTGGGATCGATGCAATCGAATTAATCCCTTTGTCTGTCTTTGTTCGTCCCCTCTATGTTTAACCCCTTGTGGGCAGTAAAGAAATAAGAACTGTTAGCACTCCGGGCGATAATGCCTGGCGACATTTCGTCAGTCTTTACGTTCTGAGTTCAAATTCCGCCGAGGTCGACTTTGCCTTTCATCCTTTCGGAGTCCATGGATTACGTACCAGTATGCATACTGAGGTCAATCTAATCGAGTGGCTCCCCTTTTCCAAAATTTGGAGCCTCGTGCTTAAAGTAGAAAAGAAAATTAATGCAGATATTCATCAACTTAATAGCAACCATAACACTAATTTATTTTACGGAATATTTACATCACTTGATAATTTTCACTGATCAACGAACACTTACGTAATTAGAGGGTTAACTGTTAAAGCGAACACGAGTTGTTTTAGGTGTCATAACACAGTCTAGACGTACGACTTCCAAATTGAACTTAGATCGTTATACAATTATCAAATGCGTTTTAAATAATCCTGTTTCTTGAGAATAAAACAATGGAATTAAACAAAACAAAAACATCAAGAAGCGAAATATACAGTGGCAATCCAAAGCAGAAGGAGTTTTATGCCAACTTCTTGCTTGTTCTTTCTCGGAATATGTTTATAATTCTTGGGTGTTCAGCAACAACATCTTAGCTGTGGAAACAATATTTTACTGTAATCCTTATCTGATCTCGAATTGTTTCTTTTTATTTTCTCTGGCTGTCAAAATAGATTGACTGAAGTATTCCCACCACGAGAGATTCTGAAATATTTTGAAGCAAAATATTTGCTGTACATATTTAGGTTGTGCTTACTAGGTGTTAATTCTATTTATGGAATTGTTTGATCATTGTCGTCACGTGGGGTCTGAAGAACTATTTTAGGACAGAAGACAGTTTCTGCCCCGTAAGGATGGGTGAAGTTAGAAATACGGTCGATATAGCTCACTCACATTGAGAAAAAGAGAGTATGAGAGAACGCTAAACATATGGAATACTATGTTCGTGACTGGTAAAGTGTAACTACTCAACCCTGTACCTATGTTACGTTTGATACCATGTTACACCAAAACGTAGCAGAATTCAGCATCGTAACCTGCAGCACAGTTTGTCGATCAATCGACAAGCCAATAGTATATGTATATATATATATATATATATATATATATATATATATATATATATAATATTATATATATATATATATATATATAAATCATTCATTTCATCTCTAAACTGTTATATTCAGAATAGAAAATAACAGCCGGCAAATATCCAAAGATTTCTGGCATTTCTTAGCGTATGAAATGTAAATTTGTTGCCTTAATCTAGCGATAACAGAAAATGACGTGGACAGTTTTAATGTTCAAACGTGATCAAAGAAGAGGCTTGGTGACTAATGTGTTCAAAATATACATTCAATTTCTCCAGGGAGAATATTGAATCAATTATTCCTGATTTGCACTACACGCATCTAATTTACATGAAATACCACACACAATCATATATATATATATATATATATATATATATATATATATATATATATATATATATATAATATATATAATATATATATATATTTATATGTACGCTTAGTCATTGGACATGTGCTTACAAATCTCTACCTTTATAAATACAATCATATATGCATACATAGATACTTACATATATACAAGTATACATATATGTGCGTTTATGTACATGCATATGTATATTTATATACGTATAAATATAAATACTAAGTGAAATCTTTCTCGAAATGGCTTATTGATATTTATAGACAATTTCTATTAAAAAATATATTATCTGCATTATTTATTCCAGCGTTGTTCGATATCTGAAATCCGTATGATTTTTACAGCATTACAATATTGAAATGAGAAATTAATGCTCAAGTTCACTATCTCATTAGCTGTCACACACCATTTAGACAGATATAATATATTAATAACCAATTGCACAATGTGACACTTTAAGATTAGCGCTTGCTGTTAGACTGGGAGTCATCAGGTAGAGTCACACCATAGAATTTCCTTCTTTTGTTTGCCAACTAAATGTTTATCACATACACATCTGATACTTAATTCTGCGAAATTCCTCTCTCAATTGAAGAACCCATATTACACACATTACATCAGAATGAAGAGCCCACAAACGTTATTGGATGTTCATTAAACGCTTTGTTTAATAAATGCGATTGATCCTGACTTAGATACTTGCATTTGAAATGCACAGTCTTTAAATGTCACACTATACAATTCTTAAGATATTTTTTGCTGCTCGAAATAATTCCCTTTTTTTTATTATTTTGTATCGTTGGGATGTTCTTTGC
>NC_043010.1:55133033-55150533 GCF_006345805.1 Octopus sinensis | reverse complement strand
TTCGCGGAACGATGGATGGTGTGAGTCATCATATAAGTAGTGTCCAAGTTTCCTGTTACATTTTGCCACTCAGTGAGCCCGATCGAGTACTGTGAAAATTTTCCCAAAATGAACTATCGCATGTACTGTTTACTCACATTATATCCAATACATCACCATGCCATATGACGTTATCTTTCTGAGAGAGTAGCGAGAGATTTGATTACTGCTGCTGCCACACTGATTCTCTAAATTTTGATTCAATTTTCCCCCTTGCAATATTGTTGTCAATAGGAAATAAATTTCTGTAATTAAATTTCCAATCCTTTTGTTCACTGATTTCAGTCTGAACTTTGAGTGACACAAGAAGAAAGCAAAAAGGAAAAGACATTCATAATACTTGTTTTTCAACATCAGAACTGTAAGTCAAAATCTAAAAACAAAAATTAAAGATAAACATTTCATTTTGCTTCGATGGATGCGGTTAAGAAACTTGCTGCAAATTATGTGGGCTCTGTTTTAGTTTCAGCAAGTTTCAGTTTCAGCCACGGGCCGACTAATGCGTTGTGAATTGAATTTTGTAGAGAAAGACTTTGGAAACAGGTTGTGTGTGTCTCAACTAAGCTCTTCGATATTCTGCGTTGTGATCTTTGCAGTGTGGGGTAGCACATTGTCCTGATTAAACATCACTCCTGTTCGATTCGCTAAAGGGCTCATTTTTTTCTCCAAAGCTTGCGTATGTGTGTGTGTGTTTGTGTGTGTGTGTGTGTGTGTGTGTGAGTGTGTGTGTGCGTGTGTGTGTGTGTGTGTGTTGTGTGCGTGTGTGCACGTGTGAGCGCACGCGTGTACTTGTGTACATCTCATCTAACATTCTGATATTTCTACAACTGCCATATCACAAACCATGGCTCACATACCCTTTCAACTCTTTTTACGCATTTCTTTAAAGTCAAGTTTAAGATGTAATACACTCACATTGGTTTCAGAGCTTCGTCAGTCTACCTTCAACTTCTTAAAATGTTTAAGTATTATGCTTATTCTGTAGCAGTAATATCAATTTTTATTTCCTTAACTGTATTTCTTTTGTCTTGCGTCTTACATCCCGTATTATTTTTATTAGTCTTTACAGTTGACGGAAATTATCTTGTTCACTTCTGTGCCTGTAAGCGTTCATTTACGCCTCCATTTTGCAGCATAATGTTTTGCATTCATTTTTTCTTGATTTCTTTTAAATACCTGTCAAGTATGACTGATTATCGCTGATATATACTATCTATACGTAGCATTTTCACTGCTTCGTCAAATACTTATACTGACAAGAATAATCTTTCCATTTCAAAATCTCTGAAACTCATTCTTATCTAAATTATTCTTTTAAACGTTTCTAAACTACAACACACTTTCTCGGCGGTTTCTAAATCTTGCCATCTCAATCTTTCACCAAGGATGTCATGTTACATTGACATACTTGCAAAAGTACGGCACATGACTTTCAATATACGTAAAAACACGATTTCTCTCTCGGTTTCTATTTCTTTCTTTATTCTTTCTTTCTGTCTTTCTGTCCGTCTTTCTCTCTCTCTCTTTCTCCCCCCCCCCTTTATAATTCTGTAATGAATTATGGGTAATAGGCATGATGGATAAAACTTTGTCTGGAAAGGGTTAATCGTAATTGCGAGGCAGAAACAAGGGAAAGATACTGGAAATATGCCGGAAGGCGTGCAAAGGGAGACGGCAACTATACTTGTGGGACAAGGGAAATTAGCTGCTTCAGAAAGGAAAGGTAATAATTCTACTTGAAAATTTTAAGAATCTAAAATTAATGAGATCTGTGCAGAGCACTCAAGACGACTTCAGCTGTGGCGCCATTCCACAGAGCACTACGAATTATAGTACCAAGGTCGGCATAGGAAGTCCTTGTACAACGTTGTAGAAACCAATGACCATATAGTACATATTCTTCACGTATCCAATTGGGCTATTTCAGAGAATCGCGCCTTTGTGGAGGAGATGAAAACCGAGCATATTTCGCAGTATTATACGTTTTTGAGGGCACAATTTAGAGGCACATTACCAAAGAGATATAAAACAAAACAAAATGCCACCAGAAAATTTCAGGATGATTCGTATCCATAACATGTCATTCGATACTTCAGAGGGCAGAAATAAAGAACTCATATTTGAATATTACGTTGGAAGTTTGATAGGGAAATATTATTGAAAGGTTACTTAAAATAGAGAAGATATAAGTATGAGCGAGGTAGAATAGCAGGAATATATTGAACAGCATGCTTCGAGATGTGAGGAAAAATCTATCCTGAGAATGTTTAAATATTCTTGCGCAACAAAAACATGAGAATATTTACAGACACATTTAGGTGGCTTGTTGTATCGGGATATATGTACCTAGATCTGGTAAGTTAACTGTTGCCAAGACAAAAAAGAAAAAAATATTATACAGGAATTACATGACGTAAGGATATATAGATTTTGCAAAAATATTAATTAATATATATATATATATATATATATAATATATATATATATATGTGTATATACAGGAAGAGGACAGCACCAACAGTAATCAACATGATATATATATAATATATATATATATATATATAATATATATATATATAATATATGAATATACCTAATATATCTTAGTTATATTACATTTCTATTGAATTACATTGCTAATGTACTGAATATATGATGTAATGACCCGCACTATGATATATGTCAAAATGTTATTACTAATTCGTTTTGGGTTTTCTTTTGATTTTTTTCTATAATTTCCCCAGGAGTTATTAAATCGTATAAAAATGCTTTTTTCTTTACAGATCTGTTTTACGCCCTTATTTTATAATCAATTTCTTTGTCATAAGAATTTTCGAAACTTTCACGAGTTATCCCATATTATTTCCTATCCTAAGTAATTTTCAATCCAATATTTACATGCTATTATTTAGAGAATTCACGAGTTTCCTAATCCAAATCCCAAACGATATTATTATTATTATTATTATTATTATTATTATTATATTATTATTATTATTATTATTATTATTATCATTATTATTATTATTGTTGTTGTTGTTGTCATCGTCATCGTCGTTATCGTCATCATCATCATCGTCGTCATCATCACCATCATCATCATCATCATTTTCTCTTTATCATAGGTTTTGTTGGAGCTCTTCGAGTCACGGATGCGTAGCGGGCTTACTACCTGCAACCTACGGTACCATGCTCTTCGTACTTTTCAGCTATCTAATGCTTTCCTGATTAGTCTGGTCGTGTCGAGGAGACAAACCTTTTGTAATAATTCTACTGGGCACACAATTCCAATTTCCTTTATATTCATCTTGATGCCTTCTGACACTGTTCCCAAGGACCCAGCAATAATTAGCACTATATTCACCTTCTTCATTTTCTATAACCGAGATATTTCGTACTTATGAGCATTGTATCTATCTATCGTTTCGCCTTCCTTCTTGCCTATTCTTGGGTCAAAGTGGCATGCAACGTCAACTATATACCACATCATTATTACCACTATCATTGCTATTGTTGTTGTTGTTGTTGTTGCTATTGTTGTAGTTGTTATTGCTGTCGTTGTCATTATAGTCATTATCATTATTAGTTTTACGACGAGCTGATAAAATCGTTAACACAACGAGCAAAATGATTAGTATTTCATCTTTCCGTGGTCCTTGAAATATGTATCAGTTGGGCGCCAAGATGAACGTAATTGGCTTACCAAACCCCAATTTCTAAGGCATTTAGCGTATAGTAGACAGGTTTATTATTATCATCACCATTATTATTACTGTTTCAGCTATTTTTTTTAGTATCATCTTTTTCCGTCATGATGTGTATGCAAAAAGTGGACTGTCTTTGGAATGTCTGCATAATATTATTTTTAAATATTTAATTTACCAGGTAATGTTTCTCATGTTTAGGGCAACTATATATATAGATAATTAGAAATATATAATGAAGAATACCTGAAAAGAGTTAATTATATGAGTTTCTATAATTAGCTCAACACAAGACGTCTGAAATGTTCGCAAACGCACACGCTGTGGTGGTGTTAGTGTCTCTTAAAAGGAAATGTGCAAACCGTTAGGTGTTCTACTCTCACACATCGATTATGGAAATAATATGGTTGTTAAGAAATTGCGTTGTGTGCATTTTTGGTGTTACAGTGTTGGTATTATAGGTTATGGATAACTCTACTGTGTTAGCTGTGTCATCAGATTCAGAGGAAATGATGTAGGTTATATGATATATCGCATTTGTTTTTATTGATGTCATAAGATACGTGTTATGGAAAGTGTGATACTGGATTTAGTTGTTATTCAATAAGTGTTATGTAACATTTGTGCACCGAAACCAAGATGTATCATTCGTCATACATAACTAAAATTGGGTAGGGAAATATGAGAGCTGCGCTAAGAAACGACGCTTTGCAAAGTGTTTAACGAGTGAATCTGCTTTGTTTTGCTAGATTTTATTAGTATAGTTTTTAAGCGTCTTATAATTATGGCTTAGAGGTGAAACAGTCGTACTGACGATCGTGAGATCGTGGTTTCGGTTCCAACACGGGATGGCACATTATGTTCTTGAACACAATATTTCATATCAAGTTGCTCTCTAATTTATCCGAAACTGTGCGCCTGTTAAGGAAGCATCAATTTGCTGGAAAGAGGGCGCTAATGTACAGTATGTATATTTGATCACTATAAACAAATTATTTTGTGCACAGGTTTCGGTATAAGAGATAACCATCCATATGAGAATCATTATTATTATTATCATCATCATCATCATCATCATCGACGTCGTCGTCGTCATCGTCGTCGTCGTTGTTGCCGTTGTTGTTGTTATTATTACTATTATTATTGAGTGAGCGAGCAGAGCATGCCATCAAAGTGACACTGGGGTAAAATATACGAAGCCCAATATACCCATCATGACTACCCGTCTGATAAGGGTACACCAGGCACATGCATCACAACCATATGTGCGCGACATGGTGATCTCATATCAAGATAAACAGCACATGACCTTGCAGTGGGGCCCAGTTAGAATTTTCTTCAGGTTGAGTAGCCCATCCCGCTCAAAAGGTCTCTGAATAAGGGTGTTTAAGGATGTTGAAAGAACCACCAATGTTTCCAGAGGTGAATTATTCAAACCCCAAGAATCCCTCTCAAACATGGCTATGATGCTCCCCCACTACTTCTGCTCGTGATCAGAGATGCACATATTGTCAGCCACTAAGGGACATGCTCAACTGGTTAAGGTCAAACAACTGACAAGCAAATCTGTGGTATTGAGCAGAATATTTGCTGTAGCCCATCGTTTATACCAGATAAAACAATGTACATGATAACACTTCCAATCAGTTAAGATCAGAAGCCATGAGAGCCACTGCCTGGTACTGCATCAGGGCATTATTATTATTATTATTATATTATATTATTATTATTATTATTATTCAGTAGTTTTATTTTTATAGCGTGCTTTCACTTCACTACCGAGCGCAGCTCTGTGTGCCTTGGGTATGTGCTGTGATTTGTTGTGATGCTCTGATGGTTATTGTATGGAAAGTGTTCTGCGTAGGATGTGTGCAGTGCCTAGTAGTGCAATTTTCTGTATGTTATATGTGTTTGTAAGTCCTGGTGTTTTTGTTATGTATTTGTCTGAATATTTTTTTATCATGCCTAATGCACCTACTATGATAGGAATTGTTTCTGTTTTCAGGTTCCACATTCTAGTTACCTCTATTTCCAGGTCTTTGTATTTTGAGAGTTTCTCCATTTCTTTTAGAGACACGTTGTCATCTGCCGGTATTGATACATCAATTAGAAAGCATTTTTTTCTTCATGATCTCTGACAACTATATCTGGTCTGTTGGCCTTAATTTCTCTATCTGTATGTATCGGCATATCCCAGAGTATGGTTGCTTTCTCGTTTTCTGTGACCTTTTCTGGTGTGTGCCTATACCATCTTTTTTCTGTTGTTATTCCATAATGTTGGCATAGCTTCCAATGTATGTAGGTTCCAACTCTGTCATGTCTGTGAATATATTCCTTCTTAGCCAGGACTGGGCAGCTAGAGATAATATGATTTATTGTTTCTTGTCCATCTCCACATATTCTGCAGTTACTTGTAATATTTCTTTTCATTACATGTTTTTGGTAATTTCTGGTGGGGAGGCTTTGGTCTTGTGCTGCAATTAAAAATCCCTCTGTTTCTGCTTTGAGTCCTGAGCTTCTCAACCATTGCTGGGATTTTTCTTTGTCTATTTCTTTTGCGTTTAGTTTAGTGCAGTATTTACCATGAAGGGGTTTTTCTTGCCATCGTTTTATCATGGTTCGTTGCTGTTCTATTTTTAGTTTGGATTTCATTTGTTTTATAGCTTTTGTTGTTTCTTCATCATCTTCTTCTTCTTCTTTGTTTATTAGGTGGTATGATTTCTTGTTTGTATTTGTCAGCTTCCTTAAATACTGAGAACAGTTTTTTGTTTTGCTCGTGTTTTGCTGCTATCTGGATCAGTTTTCCTTCCTTCTGAGTAGGTATTTTTGCAGTCCTATGGTGGTTATTTTATAGTAGTTTTCCAGCTGTATAAGGCCTCTACCACCTTCTATACGTTGTATATATAGTCTTTCTATGTCAGATTTTGGGTGATGCATCCTAGATCCTGTCAGTATTTTTCTTGTTTTCCTATCTATTTTGGACAGTTCATTTCGTGTCCAGTTAAGGATATTGTAGCTGTAACTTATAACTGGGACAGCTAAAATGTTGATACCTATTATCTTGTTTTTAGCATTGAGCTCTGTTTTTAGTATTGATCTAACTCGTCTATAATATTCTTTTTTTATTTTCTCTTTCATTTGGTGTGTGTGTGTCTTATCTAGTTCATGGATTCCTAAGTATTTGTAAGTTTGGCTTGGTCTAATTCTTTTATTTCATTGGTTTTATCTAGTGTGATGTTGTTACTCTTAACTAGTTTTCCTCTTTTCATGGTTACTTTGGCGCATTTTTCTAATCCAAATTTCATATCTATTTCTTTGGTAAATCCATGAACTGTCTTTAATAGTGTTTCCAGCTGTTTGTCATTTGCAGCGTATAGTTTTAGGTCATCCATATATAAAAGGTGGCTGATCGTTTTGCCGTAACATTTATATCCGCATCCAGTTCTATTTAGCATATCAGATAGAGGTGACAGTGCCAAGCAGAAAAGGAGTGGAGAGAGCGTGTCTCCCTGGAATATTCCTCTTCTAATGGGGATGTCTTTGGTTTTCATGAGTCCCTCTTTTGTTTGGAGGTGTAGGACTGTTTGCCATTTATTCATAGAGTGCTCTATGAATTTTATGATTGTTGGTGTTACTTGGTTAATGGCTAGTGTTTCGAGGATCCATGTGTGGGGGATGCTATCAAACGCCTTTTTGTAGTCAATCCAGGCCATACTGAGGCCTTTCTTCTTTCTGTGGCTGTCTTCAGTTACGGCTTTATTAATCATTAGTTGATCTTTACAGCCATATGAGCCCTTGCGGCATCCTTTCTGCTCTTCTGGGAACAGTTTGTTTTCGTCCAGGTGCTTGTTCAGCCTTTGCGATATCACTGCAGTAAATGCCTTGAACATAGTAGGGAGGCAGGTTATTGGTCTGTAGTTTTCTGGTTTTGTTGTTTCATTTGATTTGGGAATTAAGATGGTTTTCCCCTTCGTGAGCCATTCAGGCATTGTCTCTGGCTCTGCTAGTATGCTGTTAAAGTTTTCAGCCAGCTTTTTGTGCATTCCTGTTAGATATTTCAACCAGAAGTTGGGGATCTTGTCATGTCCAGGTGCCTTCCAGTTGCTTAGTTTTTGCAGTGCCTGGGTGACCTCTTCAGTTGTTATGGGGGTCCAAAGTTGTTCAGATGCCGAGTTTGTTATTTTCATACTCCTTTTTTTTGGCTGTTCGTTCGCCGACCATATTTCTTTCCAGAATTCTTCCAATTCTTCTGCCGTTGGTGCTGCAGTGACTTCTATTTTATTTTTGCCCAGTTCTTGGTAGAACTTTTTGGGGTCGGAGTTGAACTTTTTGTTCTGTTCAAAGAAGCGTTGGCGTTTCTCGTACCGGCGGATCCTTTGAGCTTTGGCAAGGATATCTTGCTTCAGCTTTTCTTTTATCTCCGGCAAATCTTTTTCTGTGATGTTATATTTGCGGGGCATTTTTGTTCTCTTTTTGTTGCTCAGTAGCGTTGCTTATTATTATTATTATTATTATTATTATTATTATTATTATTATTATTATTATTATTATTAAGACTGTGAGCTAGCGGGACCATCTAAGTACATCAATATGATTCATTCCATTGTTTTCCTATTAAGATTTCCTTTTTCTTCGACTTTAGGAGGAAAGCTATCGCTCACATCCATGCACATACATATTTAATTATTTCAGTCACTGACTGTCTGTCTCACCCCCTCTCTCTCTCTCTCATTATATATGTATGTATATATATAAATAATTTGGGAAAACAATTTTCCAAATCAATCAGGTGTAACTTTACAGCGTTATATACACCTACATATTATACCTTGGGGTTCTTGATACTATGCAAACTGATACTATGAGATTACTGTAAGATATACACATTAAAGTTATTTCTGTATTATCTGAAATAGAAGGTCCGCATATCGATTAATACCCCAAAATTGAATATTGAGTATATATATATATATATATATATATATATATATATATATATATATAATAAATATTAGGGAATAAATCCAAATTTACAGGGAAAAAAATCAGATTTAGGATTAAATCCAATTTTATAGTAAAATATTATAAAATATTATTAGAGACAAAACCACTATTTTGCAAAACAAACAAGGCAATACATAAAATTTTAATTTGAAACTGACTTATTGGAAGTCCACCTGAAGATTGTCGATCAAGACAAGAAACGATTGTAGTGGCGGTTTTTTTGACTATTTATTAAAATTTTATGTATTGATTAAGTCTTTCCTGTTTGTTTTGCAAAATAGTGGTTTTGTCTCTAATAATATTTTATATATATATATATATATATATATATATATATATATATATATATATATATATATTTGCTCTTCATGTGAACATGTAAGAGTAGAGCTTTCGAATTTCATTGAATTCAGGGATGAATGATAAGGTTGATTTTGTTATGATTTCTAAAACAAAA
Source organism: Octopus sinensis (assembly GCF_006345805.1). Classification (NCBI taxonomy): domain Eukaryota; kingdom Metazoa; phylum Mollusca; class Cephalopoda; order Octopoda; family Octopodidae; genus Octopus; species Octopus sinensis. Next base: position 55,141,329 of record NC_043010.1, on the reverse strand, counting down.
TCTAAGTTTTGTTTTACAAAAGTTTGGTCCACGTTTGAGTAAAGTAAAAATGAAGCATGTTTGGGAATTCCGCGCGCATTGACTTCCTTTTGTGCATGGCATTTAGCCCGAAATCTATATCTATCTATCTATCATCTATCTATCTATCTATCTATCTATCTTATCTATCTTCTATCTATCTATCTATCTATCTATCTATTATCTATCTATCTATCTATCTATCTATCTATCTATCTATCTATCTATCTATCTATCTTCTATCTATCTATATCTATCTATCTATCTATCTATCTATCTATCTATATATCTATCTATCTATCTATCTATCTATCTATCTTCTATCTATCTATCTATCTATCATCTATCTATCTATCTATTATCTATCTATCTATCTATCTATATATCTATCTATCTATCTATCTATATCTATCTATCTATCTATCTATCTATCTATCATCTATCTATCTATCTATCTATATCTATCTATCTATCTATCTATCTATCTATCTATCTATCGTCAATATTGTCACGCCTCCTTCCTTCAAACGGGAAGGAAGAGCTATTTTCATCATCCTTGTGGCTATGGCGAAAGAATGTATCTGGTGGACGCGTCTTAAAGGATTGGAGACAAACACTTTCCTCTCTGGTCAATCTCTCATCAACTTCTTCAAGTACCACTTGAAAAGGAAAGTGAGAGTAGAGAGGCAAGTTTTGTCTAGCGAATGTTTTAAAAAAAGATGGGTGAATGTAGCAAGGATGGCACGTATGAATGACGAAGCCACCTTGAGCATAATACTATGAACCCAGAAATTGAAAACAGAGTGTTACCCACTTGCAAACAAATGTGGTAACATATAACAATATTGACCAGAGTTACCGTGGTCTTTTTCGTAGGCTTTTCTTCCCACGGATAAACCTTACTTGCTTTCCCCTTTACACCATATATCATAACACTGTGATACACGATCCCTATTGATCGTTCTTTTTTTTCCTCTTCCCCTTTTTTTCCCCTTTTTCTTCTTTTTTCATTTCTCTTTACTTTTGTTCCCTTTCCTTTTCTTTTTTTATTCTTTTTATTTTATTCAATTTTTTTTTGTTCTTTTCTTCCCTTTTACGATCCCTCTTGATTGAAAACCTACGCCACCCCCTTTTTTTTCTTTTGTTTTTTGTTCTCTTCATCCCCCAAAAGAAACGCTCTAACTTGTAACGTGTCCCATCTGTGTGCAGCCCTGTGTGGCAATAAAGAAACTTATCTATCTATATACATATATATACATACATATATATATATATATATATATATATATGTATATATATATATGTATATATATATATATATGTATATATATAGATAGATAGATAGATAGATAGATAGATAGATAGATAGATAGATAGATAGATAGACAGATAGACAGAGAGACAGAGAGACAGATAGATAGATAGATAGATAGATAGATAGATAGATAGACAGATAGACAGAGAGACAGAGAGACAGACAGATAGATAGATAGATAGATAGATAGATAGATAGATAGATAGATAGATAGATAGATAGATAGATAGAGATAGATAGATAGATAGATAGACAGATATATAGACAAACAGATATATAGATAGATAGATAGATAAATTTACAAAATGATTTACTCAAAGGAAATTTTTGTAGCGAGTACCTTAATTTTTATTTCTGGTCAATAACTATGCTGTTGCGAAGTTTGATTCCCAACAACTTATGTCCATTTTGACCGTCGTTTTGTCCGATGATATTGTTTTGTCCAACGACTTGCCGGATCATTTTATATATATATATATATATAATACAAAATGGCACAAGAACGCAAATCATCCGGACAGTTAGGTGATACAAAAAAGGGACAACAAAACATCCAGATAGACGATAAAAAAAAACAAGGACGGGTCATTCGAAGCCAACTATCTTCAGTCAGGCACCAGATTATCCTTGCAATTTCGGAATTTATATATATATATACATATATATATATATATATATATAATATATATATATATATATATATATATATATATTATATATATATATATAAATGCACACAAACTCATGAAGGCAGAATACATTCTCACACTCACAAAAACACACACAGATATGGACATGTACACACACACACACACATATAAAAGTGTATATAATATACGCGTAGATGCATTTCGGAATCTGTGTAAACGTATTCTAGAAATTTACAACGTCATTATATGTATATTCAATATATTTATTCAGAGTAACGCTTCGTTTCTTCCTCGTTTAATTAAAATTTAATCGGTAAAGGAGAAATTTAATTAAAATTATCCTTATCATTAATTACACGAAAATTTTCACTGCTCTATTATCTGTCTTCACAAGTATTATTGTACTATTTAAGTCTACTTGTACGTGTATGTATAGAGGTTTATATATATATATGTATCTGTCTTGGTATATATACTTATATATATATATGTAAGGTGTAGCACTTACATTTAAATAGAACGCCTGTGTATGAACAAGCATATGTGTAACAGACATATACGCGTGCATTTATATAAATACGCACACACACACACACATATTCATATATATATATACATATATATATGTATGTATGTATGTATGTATGTATATATATAATATAGTTATAGTCAGAGAGACAGAGAGAGAAGGAGAGAGAGACAGATAGATCAAACGATCGATCGATCAATCGATAGATAGATAGATAGATAGATAGATAGATAGATAGATAGACAGACAGACAGACAGACATAAGTAGATGGATAGATAAATTGAATATTTACAAAATGATTTCTCGAAGGAAATTTTTGTAGCAGGTACCTTAATTTTCATTTCCAATCAATAGCTATGGTGTTCCGAAGTTTGATTCCCAACAAATTACCTCCATTTTGAGCTTGCTACCAAGGCCGCATATATATATATATGTATATGAGTATATACTAGCAGAAATACCCCGCGTTGCCTGGGTTACAGAAAGTAGTAATGTAATTTTAGATCTCTAACTAACATGAAATATAAGCTACGCACGTCTTACCTCTTAGTAGCTGAGATAACAACCTTATACATTAATAAGCCGATGTTTCCTAGTTTACTTGACATAAGGAAATTCAAGTAAGCCTGTCAAATCTCTGAGTAGAATTATGCAGCTCTGAACAGCTATATGATGCGGTACCAACTGCATATGTCAATAACATGTTTTATCCGATGTTCATACTGTAAAATTTGTTAAAAGAGCAGGTAATGTTTTTGTCTTTGCAATCACCTTCAGTTGTCAGTACCTCTTTGAAATAAGTTGAAAAGGAAAATGCATGAATTTTTTCTCTTGTTAATAAATACATTTAACAAAATTCTATCAGATGACGTGAGTATAAAGCGAATGTATTGAAACATATCCGGCAATCAGTCAAAGTTTAACTATCTAGAGCTTCTAAATATACAATGTTTTGAGTGTGTCCTTTAGTTGGTGTATAAATGAAGATATTTTGGGGACACCCAACTTCCGAACATCCTACATATAATTGCCCATGAGAGAGGCGAGATTCAGTTCATCAAATTTGAGAGACTGTCCTTGAGATTTGTTTATTCACCTAGTGAAACTTAGTTTCACTGGGAGTCGGAGCCGTTTTAATTCAAAGAAGAAGTGATATGGGATTAACGGGGTCCGTGGAATGAGGGCATCCTCACACTATAGTTCCCAGTCATAATTGATGCCTCTAGGACATGCAGTCGCATCACGTTCACCACCAGTCTAGTGCCATTGAACATACGAAGTGGATCCAAATTCTTGTGAAGCATGATTGGGGCCTCCTTTTTAAGTGTTAAGTGGTGAGGTGGGATCCCAGATGTCTTTAGAGAATTCAGGAACTCAGTTGGTAAAATCACAGCCTGATCCTGGAATCGAACTCGGAATCTTGGGGCTTGTAGCCCACAGTTTTAACCACTACGCCATATGCCCATGGACATATAGAACTGGAAGGTTGTCAAGGTATTAGTGCATTACGGTCGTTTCAAGCGGCTGCATTTAATCGATCAATGTAATCGTTGCATCAGTTTGAAATACACCGCATTCCTTGGAAGAATAAGACCATATAGATTTCCGACGTACAAGGTACTCCATTCTAATATTTTAGCAAAAGGTTCAATAGAACTCGAAAACAAAATAATTACATGCCAGTTGCTATTATTGTAACAGAGTGTAACTAGGGAGAATATATTCCAGCTATAATTTGGAATGGCGGGAGAGAATAACAATGGGCGTGTAAAGAGATGGTAATATAGCTATATTTACCTTTTTCCTTATCAAAATCAAAAGATACAATGCAGCTGGTATACAACAGTCACTAAAAGGTTTATTTATTATTTTTTTATATTATATTATATTATATTATATTATATTATATTATTAAATTTCGTATTTTTTATACCTGTTTACTCTCGCATATTCTGTTCTAACATTCTAAGATTTGTGGAGGGGTTGTATCTTTTCTGTACAGTTAATTATGATAAAATATAATAGGAGATATTATGCATACTTATATTATTTTATTTATTTGTAATTACATATTATAATTATAATATATTATTTATATATATATATATATATATATATATATCATCGCGGTACTTTTACACCTACGTATGTTCTTACATCCCTTAAGATTTTTTCATAATGTTGAAAATGTTTTTTATATAATTATATTTTCTCAACCTTTTCTAAATAAGTTTTTCTGTCATAGAACTAATTATCTCATTTTTGCCTTTAATTCCTGGTTTTCAGTCAATAGAAAATGGGTTTCTCATTCTCAGATGAAATCTGATTGTTTTAATGGCTTCGTTGTGGAATGGTTTTATCGTGACCACCTTATCAAATTGCTAAGAAGAAGCATTGTTAGGATTCTATTTTATATAAAAGTACTCAACATCTTTAAAGCTTAAATTGGTTTTTGTATTTTTCTACTCTTACTGTGTCCTAATATCCCTTTCTAAATTTTAAAGTTTTATTATTTATTATACAAAATAAAGGAATATTTATATAGGCGTAGGAGTGGCTGTGTGGTACGTAGCTTGCTTACCAACTACATGGACCGGGTTCAGCGTCACTGTGTGGCACCTTGGACAAGTGTCTTCTACTATAGCCTCGGGCCGACCAAAGCCTTGTGAGTGGATTTGGTAGAGGGAAATTGAAAGTAGCCCGTCGTGTATATGTATATATATATATATATATATGTGTGTGTGTGTGTGTGTGTGTGTGTGTGGTGTGTGTGTGTGTGTGGTGTGTGTGTTTGTGTGTGTATGTGTGTGTGTGTGTGTATCTTGTGTATGGTCCCCCCTACATCACTGGACGACTGATGCTGATGTGTTTACGTCCCCGTAACTTAGCGGTTCGGCGAAAGAGACTGCTAGAATAAGTACTAGGCTTACAAAGAATAAGTCCTGGGGTCGATTTGCTCGACTAAAGGCGGTGCTCCAGCATGGTCACAGTCAAAAGACTGGAACAAGTAAAAGAGTGAAAGAGTATATTATATAAATTCTGATAACTTTGGATATGCATTCTTTCGCCTGTAACATTAATTCCCATTTAGATTTCTCTGTGACTTCCTTTGTTTTCTATTTTATGCCCCCCCTTAACTGATAATAATAAATTACTTTATGTCACACCCTAAACTCCTTTTTATGGGCATATACCACTATCATTCTGACATCTTCTGTGACATGTTCCTTTATGTAGTTATAGCTTATTTATAGCCACAGTACATTAGGTGTAGGGAAGAGCATCTGGCATTAATTAATTTATCATCAACAGCTAGAGCTTAACTGTCAATTCCCTGTGGTTTTAATTCTTAGTGGATGAAGAATACGAGAAGCATAAATCTTTTGATTGTGACAGAGAGAAAGATAAATGCAGCTATATTACCATCATTGGGGCCCCATTGTTATTCTCTCTGTCATTCCAAATTTTATTTGGGCTATTTTCGCCCTAAGTTCAATCTACTATAATTATAGCAATACGCATGTAATTCTTTTATTCTCTAGTTCTGATGATATATTTACTCTTATCATGGCTACCGAATAATTGTCACATGTTATATACATACATACACACACACACACATACACACACACACACACACACACATATATATATATATATATATATATATATACAGACATATATATATATACATACTACATACACACGTTTATTCTCTCAACTTTCATATATATATGAAATTCTGAAAGAAAATTTGAGTTGTAGGGGTAAGTTTTAAATAGTATGAAAATGTTTCGTGATGCAATTTCTAACAGATAGGAAGAATACCATTTCTATTTCGTACTTAATCACATTGGTCATTTGAAGAAATACCATTGATATTTTTAAACAGGGATATTTTCCAGGGACATTTTTTTGCTACTTATCTCTTTATTGCAAACATCACATATTTTTCCCCTTTTGACTAAAAATGTAAAACTAAATTATTTTACGATATTTTGAGAGTACATAATTAGCGTCATTATTCTAATCCTAGTGAGATTTGATATTCAAATGAGCGTAATGTTTTACATTGTAAGTATGTTTTTACAATGTTTTACTTCATGTGTATAAAAATTTGATGAGGTCAATCGAAATGTAAAATGTATTTGTGTATTTCATAGTGATTGACTTTTATTCCCATTCTCCGTTGTTTTAACACTTACTGACGAATAAATATATTGATATCGTAGATCACTGATGATATTAAATGATTTTTGACACTTCTCTGAAGCTTTATGAACACAAGTTCATACATACATAAATTATTTACAAAGCGCTAAACGAAAACACAGATCCATCCATTCGAAATCGAACAAAAAATCGTCGTCTACTTCATAACTGAACATACATTCAGCAGTATGGAATAAACAAATTTACTATATCCTTCTTCTGCGTATTCTGATTCAAATATCTCTTTAAAAATGTGACGTGGACTCTGCGTGATCAGGTACTGGATATATCCTCTCATATACTATGGTGTTGATAATTCTTTTTTCATATTGAAAACACTCATTCTTCGACACTGTCACTGTCAGCGGCTTAGACACACACAAACACATTCAAAGGCTAGGATACCCCTGAAATATACAGGCACGTTGTTTTCTCTCTACGTGTAAGCTTTTAAACAAGGTCACTGTTTAAGTCTAGACTCGTCTGAACTGAGTGAATCTATGATCAAAATCCGTTTGATCTACGATCAAATCCCTAACGACCTGATATTTCTGCTTGGCCCCAATATGTACATATTGTGTAAAATGGTAGGCTGTGGTATTTCTTGGTGAGGTGGAGATTGGAGCTGCTCAACTGACCGGAGATATATACTTTCCTTGACAAGTAATATTTATAAGTGTTTGTTCTTGATTCGATTATGTTGAGCTACGAAATTCCTTCTTGACTTTATAGAAGCGTTGGTCATTTGCTTCTTAGCCGCGGTCAGACCATATTAATTTTGAAGATTATATATCTAGGAATATACATATATTTGAATTTATTCTTCCTAATTTTGAATTCTATATGTTTGAAAACTGATTTTATCGCTGCAACCACACACACACACACACACACACACACACACACCACACACACACACACCACACACACACACACATATATATATATATATATATATATATACAGACATATATATATATACATACTACATACACACGTTTATTCTCTCAACTTTCATATATATATGAAATTCTGAAAGAAAATTGAGTTGTAGGGGTAAGTTTTAAATAGTATGAAAATGTTTCGTGATGCAATTTCTAACAGATAGGAAGAATACCATTTCTATTTCGTACTTAATCACATTGGTCATTTGAAGAAATACCATTGATATTTTTAAACAGGGATATTTTCCAGGGACATTTTTTTGCTACTTATCTTTTATTGCAAACATCACATATTTTTCCCCTTTTGACTAAAAATGTAAAACTAAATTATTTTACGATATTTTGAGAGTACATAATTAGCGTCATTATTCTAATCCTAGTGAGATTTGATATTCAAATGAGCGTAATGTTTTACATTGTAAGTATGTTTTTACAATGTTTTACTTCATGTGTATAAAAATTTGATGAGGTCAATCGAAATGTAAAATGTATTTGTGTATTTCATAGTGATTGACTTTTATTCCCATTCTCCGTTGTTTTAACACTTACTGACGAATAAATATATTGATATCGTAGATCACTGATGATATTAAATGATTTTTGACACTTCTCTGAAGCTTTATGAAC
>NC_043010.1:55065533-55128033 GCF_006345805.1 Octopus sinensis | reverse complement strand
AGACACACACACGCACATACAAACATACACATACACGTGTATCTGTCTATCTGTCTGAATATATATGCATCTATGTATATATATATATATATAAATATATATTAATATATATATGCATATCGTTTGTACTCCACCTGCCTTCGTCTTTTGTTTATTTTTCGTAACCTTTCCCTTCATATATATACACACATACACACACACACACATATGTATATATGTATATACATATATACACACACATACATACATACTTACATACATACATACATACATACATACATATATATATATATATATATATATATATATATATATATATGCATATATATATATATATATATATATATATATATATATATATATATATATATATGATAGTTGAGTTTGAGGTTGAAATAACCGTCTAAGGCATAGAAGTGTTCATTACATTACCGGTACATTACATATATTTAACTATGAGCATACGTAAACAAATATATTATGCCCAACATTTATGGTAAAGACAAGGATAAACTTGGGTTTATCAAGAATCGAAATTTTATGAAAAGAGAAAATGGAGAATTACTGATGAACAACAATTGACTTACATCAATTATTATTTATTGATTTAATGCAAATAGAATGTATCCCATCTAACAGCTGTTTCTGTTTCCAATGGTATTGCCATTGATATGCAAAAATTATGTAAAAATATTAATCATATTAGGTAATAAATCCCATCTGAAACCGATCTGAAACAAGTACCAGTGAAATACTAGTAGAAAAGGTTATTGATATAAGATGGCATTCCTATATTGGACTGATTAGAGTTCTATAAGAAACGTAGGCATTAAATAATTGCCTACAAATATAGGTTCCCAGACCTATGATAAGCTAGCCATGCTTGTAAACTATAATATATATATATATATATATATATATATATATATATATATATATATATATATATATAATATATATATATATGTCTGTGTGTGTGTATGTGTGTTTGTGTGTGTGTGTGTACATACATATGTATATATGTATGTATATATATATATATATATATATATATATATATATATATATGTGTGTGTGTGTGTGTGTTGTGTGTGTGTGTGTGTGTGTGTCCCCTCCAAATATCGCTGTCATAATTACTTGAAATTTCACAACCATACAATGGTTAAATACAGGACACGTTAGGAAATCTAATACATAACACTGCAAGTATATACTATGCAAAATACAGCAAAACAGTTTAGTTTTGCTTTTATTTTGTGAGTAGGCTTATTGCCGATTAGGTATAGTTTCAGTCTAACAATTCTTAAGGTTATTCCAACAAAGAACCATTAATATCTTAGCTGGCATCACCAGACTTACCAGACAAATTTTGACAAACGACACATTATCGAGTTACAAAATAGCCGTATGCCCGAGATAATAGTTTAACGTAGACCAAATTTTATAAAGCAACACTGAAGCATTCAATGGTTATCACTAAAACATATTTAATCATAGATCTTCAACATCAAATACAAATACGTTCTGCGATAAACTACTACAAAGAAACAAGACAAACATTACAGAGTTATTGAAGTTACAAATCGTCTTCATTTTGAAATGTATATAAATATATTTTCTTGATCTTCAGTACAAAAGTAGATACACATTACTTCAATAATCTGAATAATGTTTCTTAATTACATATATGTATATTTAGATGTAGATCATCATCTGGCTGTAAGCTTACATTTGTTTTATTTCACAATGCAAAAATAAACGTTGCAACACAAATGATGTTTGCCATATATATTGATAAAAATCAAGCATATAATTTTCTTCTGTTTGGCGCTATAAATACAGTTCTTCTAAAATAGCAGATAAAGTCACAAAAATGGAATGAGAGAGAGTTAGGTATGAAGGAAGGCAAACGGAACAAATACTCTCGAGGTGATATTGGTGGAGATTTTGTGGGGGCGGTATAAGAAATACACGAGGAAATGCGAGTGAGGAGGAGGATGAGGAGGGGAAGGATGAGGAGAACAATGAAATTACAGATGTAATAAAGAGAGTTAGCGATAATGTAGTACTGTAAACAAGGGGAAAATATAGGATTATAGGTAATAGCGATGTAGGGCGATAATACTCAGAATATATTTATTCTGGGATCTGTGTGTGTGTGCATGGGTATGCATGCATATGTATAAACGTGTCGCTACACACACACACAACTCGTATTCTCTCTCTCTCTCATGCACACACACACATAAACATATACACAAAAATAAAAATAAAAATACGAAGACGATGTTAAAACAAACAAAGAAACAGATTATATTAGATTATTTACGTTATTTACCTTATCTACATTTGACGAATATTTGTCCTCATCTTGATTGCTGTTAACGCAACATTTCAGCTGATAGACCTTCCAGCCATCATCAGGTGTCTTTGAGAAATTTCGTGCCTAGGTTCTCAATCTTAAGTTATTTTTCGATGTTATTATTATTGGAAGCGCGTGGCTTAGTGGATAGGGTGCTGGATTCATAGTCGTAAGTTTGTAGTTTTGATTCCTGGACCGGGCGATGCGTAGTGTTCTTGAGCAAAACACTTCATTTCACGTTGCTCCAGTTTCCTCAGCCGGCAAAAATCGATTAAATTACTTATTTAATCGATCCCGAGAGGATGAAAAGCAAACTCGACCTCGGCGGAATTTAAACTCAGAACGTAGCGGCAGACGAAATACCTATTTCTTTATTACCCACAAGAGGCTAAACACAGAGAGGACAAAGAGGGACAGACAAACGGATTAAGTCGATTACTCGACCCCAGTGCGTAACTGGGACTTAATTTATCGACCCCGAAATGATGAAAGGCAAAGTCGACCTCGGCGGAATTTGAACTCAAAACGTATTGGCGGACGAAATACCGCTAAGCATTTCGTCCGGTGTTCGAAATTTTTCCCTAACATATTACTGCCGCTATACAGTCGTGCCACGGACACCGTCTGGAAATCGCCCATTTCGATAGCAAATGATAATTCACTAACGCAATATTATTAGCGCATATGCACCCTCTTCTTTTCTGTTACGGCTAAAACATTCTCTCATGCAGTCAGACAGATACTCGGGTACACTTAAATTTCGGTTATAACCGTTTGGGAAGTAACTGTGATTTCCTTCCAACCTCTGTTTGGAACGTAGAAATATTTTTTTCATAGCCCCTGTCGATAGAATGCATTATTACATTTAATCATGTTTCATTCATATATTATCTAGAAATACCTCCACACGAGCCCTCATCCTAAACATGAAAACTGGTGACCGAGCGGTCAGGGAACTTTTCAATTATCTAGTTTAATATATCTTCTATACTAACTTGTGTTTTACAAATGTAATTCTTTTTATTTAAACCACACGCATATACACGCTTACAGATGGAGATTTAATTTAAATAATATTTTTTCAAAGTCTTCTCTATCACGTGATAAATCGTACATATTCAAATTCTATTCTCCATTGTTCATATCAAAATCACTGTCTGTTTCTCTTTCAACCGCTCACATTTTTTGCATGCTATTCCCATTCACTATAATTGTCTTTTAGCTGTAAAACAGATCTAGATAAAAATGTCTGGTTAATTTTACATTTCCTTACATATGTTAATCGATATTTGATTTTTATGTTTCTTTTCTTTTAACTTGACATGTTCAACTAGTTTTGCATCGTCTTACATCAATATGTCAGATTTTTCTACATTTGCCTCTTGCATTATGAACTTTCTTTAATTTCATTCCTATTTTTCAGTCTTTCTCCATTTCGTTTTATACTACAATTTATTTTGTATTTAACTCCTACTTTCCAAATATTCTTGAGCGACTGCATTAAAGCATTGGCTCGGAAATGGGTGAGTTAAACTTTTTTGTCTTCCCAAGTGACACGAATCAGCTGAAAGGATACGATAACTAGATGCTGACGATACTGGCGGCATGATGCGTTTTTAAAGAAAAAAATAACGCTGTTTTCGAATTTCCTTCTATGTGAAAAAGAATTTCACTGAAGTATTATGTCGAATACTTGTAATGAGTTAGACAATGAGAGTGAGTGAGAATATGTGTTGTCGTTTCAAGTGCAAATAGTCGGTAATACATTTTGTCCTGTTTTAAACATGGAGACCTCATTTCAGCTACGCTATCTTTGAAATAATAATATATTCCGGTGATTTCTTTGAACAGTTTTTGCACCGAGTAAATTGTTTTTTGTGAAGAATACGTTTTTAGCCTCCAGCTTAACTTTTTTTCTTATAATGTGTTTGGAACCCAATCATCATGTACATTGTTTCTGTGACAATAACCAATCAGAGATCAACTGATTCCGATATGGTTACAGAAAGAAAGAAAGAAGATTTATATAGAAAGAGAAGAACAATGATTAAACGAAAGAAACATTAACGTCGCTCATTGCGCGATTGGTTGTTTAATTCATCTATCAGTGATTTACTTAGGTTTGAAATCGAGGCGTGAAGGGCTGAGAAATGCGGCAAAACATATGTGAGCCACTCTAAAGCTTGACACAGAAGGCAGGAATGTCATGTTAGACTCATTATTATAATTGTATGAAAGGCGGCGAGCTGGCAGAAATGTTAGCACGCCGGGCAAAATGCTAACTTTCATCCATTCGGGGTCGATAAATTAAGTACCAGTTACGCACTGGAGTCGATGTAATCGATTTAATCCGTTTGTTCGTCCTTGTTTGTCCCCTTTGTGTTTAACCCTTTGTGAGTAGTAAAGAAACAGGTATTTTGTCCGCCTCAACGTTCTAAGTTCAAATTCCGTCGAGGTCGAATTTGCTTTTCATCCTTTCAAGGACTATAAATTAAGTACCAGTGAAACATTAGAGCCGACGTAGAAAGTATAGCACCACCTCCAGTAGAAATGATTATTATAACTGTATGAACCATGATGACCAGACTGGTTAATTAGTTATAGATATGTATTAGCCTGACTCAGTAAAAGTTAATTGTGTGATACCATATTTGATACATGTGTCATTGAGCGTAAATTAAGAATGACTGGAAAGTATGAATGAATGAATGAAGCACTCCGTCGGTTACGATGACGAGGGTTCCGGTTGATCCGAATCAACGGAACAGCCTGCTCGTGAAATTAACGTGTAAGTAGCTGAGCACTCCACAGACACGAGTACCCTTAACGTAGTTCTCGGGGATATTCAGCGTGACACAGAGAGTGACAAGGCCGGCCCTTGTACAACAGAAACAGGAAGTACAACAGAAACAGGAAGTAAGAGTGAGAGAAAGTTGTGGTGAAAGAGTACAGCAGGGATCACCACCATCCCCTGGCAGAGCTTTGTGGACCTTAGGTGTTTTCGCTCAATAAACACTCACAACGCCCGGTCTGGGAATCGAAACCGCGATCCTATAACCGTGAGTCCGCTGCCCTAACCACTGGGCCATTGCGCCTCCACACTGGAAAGTATATTGAATAGCACTAATGACGAACATTATTTCTCACACATTCAATATGGGAGAAAAACATAGACATGTTATTTTCCTTTATTGTTTTATTTGAACGTTCCTAGAAAAGTTTATTTTAATACTTACACACTCAAAGGGGGTGATTTGGCAGAATTATTAACGTGTCGGTTAAAATGATTTGCGGTATTACTTCAAGCATATTAAAGTTCTAATTTAAGAATCCTCTGAAGTCGACTGTATTTTCCATCCGTTTGGATGATCCGAAGTAGATGACTGCTAAGTGCCGACACAACTCAAAATTTCTGCTCTGAACAAAATATTATTGTCCTGGGTCATTTTCTGTTCGATACAATGCATATTAGGAAGCGCTCTCGAAAGATGAATGCATATTCTATGACAAGCGTGTCAAATGTATCCTTCATAATTTTTAAACTTTGAGTCTGATATGGAAGGAATTTGATGTCTTGGACGAGGAATCGTAACAGCGTCGCTTATCGAATAAGTGATGCTCGTGTGGAATCGGTATACAAATATGCATAAATCTCAGCATTTTGGCTAAAGTTCTCTCTCGTTGATGAGCTGGGTACATGAAAATTATTAATTTATAGAAGAAAGTGCCGGAGTCTATCGGACGCTTGAAATTAAAACGATATGCGCGCAAGAAAATATACATTAGTTCGTGACATGTGGGTCTCAAAGTTACAAATATCACATCAATGTCTTTTATTGTAAGGCATTATCGTACAATTCTGTATATTCTTTAGCGTGCCGTTTATTTAATAATTTAGCAGTTAAGGAATAAGACTGGAATTCTGTTGAAACCATGCAACAGGGTCTAACGACACCATACATTTTTGAGTAAGTAATCATATATATATATATATATATATATATATATAATATATATACGAGCAACCCCCCCGTCCAATGGACAGTGCTGAAGTGTCAAACATCCAAACCAAATTTCCTCAAAACAACTTGTCCGACCGTCTCATGGGCCTTCCCTTTGAGAAACCCTGATTTACCCTAAATTTGAGACACCAGCAAAAGAAGAAATAAAGATAGAGTTTATTCTATTAAAAAAAAAAAAAACGATATTACAAATGCACGTTCCCACGGGTTTATAGGTCGCATTCCCACCTGGAATCGATTTTTGTAATTTTTTGTAGGCTTATACACGCTCTGATGTCTTCGGTATCTACATATCAAATTTGAGCGCTATCGGATGGAGGATGCCCGAGATCCTAGAAGACACACACACACACAGACAGAACGGATTTTATTATATACATACATACATACATACATACATACATACATACATACATACATACATACATGCATGCATGCATGCATGCATGCATACACACACACACATAAATATATATTCAGCAACGGCTTTTGTACGCTACTTACGTTGCGAATTGAACATTTGTGTTGAGGGCTAATTTTATTCACGAAATTAAGGGAAGTCAAGGAAAAGTCCAAGAGAGTTAGACAGAAGTATGGGCAGTGGATGAAATCTAATAGAATAATGGCGGATAAATAATCACATTGAATAGAAAAGAGAAAAAAAAGAGATAAACGGATGTACTTGATCGCCTGCCAAAGTTCACTTCCTGTTGATGCCATATTTCTCGTTTAGAAGCTCATTCTACTCTAATTATAAAATACGGTGAGAATATAAATAATCGCCAAGACTTGAAATTAAATCATACAAATGTATAACACGTATCTGCGAAAGGTTCTGGCCGTGAGTTAGATAAGTCCACACATCACGACAAATTAAAGCAGATCTCATTTTCCTGTATTTATGTACCGCCCGTGAATCGGCTTAAGTAGGTTCCATTACAACGGCGTGTTGAGACGCCTGCTTGTTGTTATTCTCTTGATAATACACTCAATATTAACGATAAGTAAACTGATTGTTTTGTAGATATTTTAGATCAACGGTGTGAAATACGTTTTGTTTGCTTAGCTCTGCTGTGATTCTATTGTTTTATTACATTTGTTGCCGATGAATTAATCACGAGTGAGGGAGCGAACCGTGGTAAGCTGTATGGTACTGTGCCAAGAAGAGAGAATTATAATTTAAAATACCACCGTGCCGTCATAAATTAAATATTCTCTCGCAGGCAAGGTCGCGCCACTGGCTGATGGCATGACTGTGAGTCAAAAAGACTGTTTACCAACCGCATGTTTCCCGGTTCGGACCACTTGTGGTGTGGAAGCTCAGACAAGTGTCTCCAACAATAGCCCCGGGCCGAACAGAAGACTTGTTAGAGGGAAACTGAAGGGAACTCGTTGCATATGTGTATACACACACACACACACACACATACACCCATATGTATATATATATATATATATATAGTCATATTTCGGAATTTAAAATTTTGTGTCTTCTTTTCGTGGGTGGAGGTGGGCAAATAAACACACGCACTATATATTTACATTTTTTACCCATTTCTTACTTTTCATTTTTTATCTCATGTCCATTGTCCTGAAATATTTCGTCACATATCTGTATACACACACACAAAGATACACACATATAAATACTTAGTTGTTTGTGTGTTTATATATATATATAGTTATATATAGTTATATATATATATATATAACTAGAAGTCCAGACCCCTCATACGCACTTATACTCTCTCATACACACACACACACACTTATACATACTAATACGTACTAATACATACTAATACATGCTAATACATACACCAACCCCATACATACGCCTGTCCAGACCTATCCTAGGGTCATTCAACCCTATTATCAACCCTATTATCTCCCCTTATTTCGCTCTCGCGTCTCATGTTTGATCTTTGACCTCTGGCCGAAATCAGATCGCCATGTGATTCGTTAGTTACTGCACGCATTTTTTTTCTCTCCTTCTTTCTGTGTTTTTTTTTCTCTCTGTGTATCTTTCTGTTGAAGAGCGTAGGCTCGAAACGTTAAAGACTTGTTTTATTTATATTTCCTGAGCGCCATACTAATACAATTGTTTGTTTGTTTTCCACCTGCCTTCGTCTTTTGTCTATTTTCATAAAGCTTCCCGTTATATATATATATATATATATATATATATATATATATATACATACATATATTTGTATACATATATATATATATATATGTATATATATATATATATATATATACATACATATATTTGTATACATATATATATATATATATATATATTATACATACGTATATGTGTATACATATATATATATATGTATAGAAATATATGTATGTATATATATATATATTATATATATATATATATATGTGTGTATATATATATATAATATATATATAATATATACATGCATATTTATATATATGTGTGTGCGTATATATATGTATATGTATATGTGTGTGCGTATATATATATTTATATATATATATATGTATATATATGTAAACAAACGCACTGTATATTCGTTGTTCACTCGAGAATCGTACACGTGGAAGGCGAGTGGCACTGAAGAAGTCACAGGTGTTTGAGGAAAGGTTTCTGGCCAACGGATACGAGTAAAAATTAGAACAGTAATAACCGAGTGAAGAATGAATATACAGTGGGTGTTTGCGAAAACCCCAAAATCACCATCCCGAAACATTTGTGTATGTGTGTATATATATAACTGCATATATTCCGGTGTACACACTCGTATGCAAGCATACGAATACATCGATGGCAGCATATACTTTACGATGCATAAATGCAAGAAATAGACTATTATATAAATATCTACAGAAAACATAATCTGATCAAGCAATAATTAGATATGAATAATAATAATGATTATAACACTGCGCTATATATGCGATGGCATTATAGATAAAATTGTTGTACACAATCAAATATTGAAATCTCAATGAGTTAAAATGATTTCTATCTATATGTTGAATTACGTCAGAATCAATGAGTTTGACCTCTGTAGAAATCTGATTTCCTTGACTGATAGTGGATATAAGTATCGCGTACGGGACATTTACTAACTGGTTTTCGAATTGAATAAGCTAAATATCGGTTTTCATTTCTCTCCAGATCTCTCCCACATCACCGTCTAATAACACACCCACACACACAAATATGCATGTATATATATATATATATATATATATTATATATATATATATATATATATATATATATATATATATTATAATATATATATATATATGTATATATATATATGTATAATATATATATGTATATATATATATATATTATAATATATATATATATATAATATTAATCTTTTACTTGTTTTGGTGAAGTTCTACATGGCGGCGGAATATTACCAGCTGCTATTTCTAGCAATTGTCGTACTTCGTATACTCCTGCTTTATATATTCATAATTCTACCTGTATGGTGCTCAATTATTGCTGGATAATAATAATATTTTAATAATATTCATATTTTCATATATATTAAACTGTGGTTGCAGAACAAACAAATGCAAGGTCTTCCACGTAACATTTCATATCTCGAACATTTAATCACATAATGCTTTTTCTTTCACATAGAATATACATAGAATTTACTGCTTTAATTCTTTCATTTGGGCTGGTCTAAGTCTAAGCACATCTTCTTAAATAAGAAACCACACAATATTGTGTTAGGTGTGGTTAAGGAGGTCTCACCCTGGTACGTGATGTCTGTCTCTCTATTTTTTCCCCTGATGAAGGAGTTATTATTGTGATGCACCATCGTGCATTAAATACAGTAATGTACCCCTGAAATGGCCATAGGGAATGTAAATATGGTTTCTTCTTTTTTGCTTGGACACTGGCTTTTAACTATATGTTTCCTTTATCTGAAAAGTAATTTTTAATGAAAAATATCTTCTAAACGATGAACTATTATCGTACCTTATATATTATATATTACTTATTTATATGCTTCCTATATATATGTATTTTTATATATTTTTATACATCTATATATTTATATATTACTTTATAGTTTTACGTATTTATTATACTAGGTTTTGTAGAGTTTAAAAAAAAATATATATTTCTTAATCGCTAAAGTATTAACTTTTAACCGTGATGAACTGTATTCACGTATTTCTCTCGCATTTTCTTATATGCTTGTACTGATGAGTTATGTTTCATCTTCCGTGATAGTATACATGTATATTCTATGTGAAAGAAAAAGCATTATGTGACTAAATGTTCGAGATATGAAATGTTACGTGGATGAGCTTGTATTTGTTTGTTCTGCAACCATAGTTTAATATATTTGTCTCAATTGAGAACTTCTATAGCAGTCCTATTAAACATTTTGTTCCTGATAAGAAACAATCACTATATTATTGATATTTTCATATATATATATATATTATATATATATATATATATATATAAGATTAGGGTGTTACAAACATCTACATTGCTAGAAATAAGAGCTAAAATGCTCTAATACTGTAGTCAATGCATATAAATATAAGCATACACACTAAAAGAGACGTTAGTCGTCCAAAAATACCGATCGCGAATTCCTTATACTGACGTTGTTTACATTAATGTGCATTGACTGCAGCATTAGAACATTTTAACTCTTATTTCGAGTAATGTAGAATTTTGTAAAACCTTAGTCACATTTAGTGACAATTAATTTTTTTTTTTTGTGTGAAATATTGCAAAGTACTGTTTATATTAATTTTAATTATGCACATTAGCGACTTGCTGAATCATCCATTAATTCGGATGAGGAAAACATATATATATCAGCACTGTCCGAATGATGTTGGCATCACCTTCAAAATACATCCAAGGCTTGGACCACGTGCCATCCGTCCACAACAAAAATCCAAATCGCATCACATAACGACAATACGGCACAACTATTTCACCTCAATTGGACCCGCTCTCTTCAACATTACACCAGGACACGTCAAAACAGAAACTGACCACACAAAATTCAAGAAGTCTTTGGACAAATTCCTTCAAACAGTCCCGGACAAACCACCCACACCCGGATATGTCTCCGCAAACAATAACTCTCTGCTCGAATGGGCCTCGGTGCCCAAATCCTTAATTGAAAGACTTCGCCAGGTGGTGCTATTAAGTTAGACATGGCCTGGGCCAATACTGGCCCAAACCTTTCTAAGTTATTCTAAGTTATATATATATATATATATATATATATACTAATAGAGAAGAGAGTCCGAAAACAGTTGAAGTTCGAGCCAGTCCTAACTTATGAGGCAAAAGAAAGTGCCGAAACTGACGTCAGAATTGGGAATTTTCGATTGGCATATTTCTGACAATTGCGGTCCCTGTTAGAGTATATGTTTACATTTATACACACGCACATACACACACATTTTCGTTTTTAGCCTGCAAAAATTTTGGGTTCGACTCCTTCCAGGCAGTGATTTATTCATCTATTTAGCATCGCACCAATTATGTGCGTAATCATCGTATTATCTCTACAAATTTGTGAACGTGTTGGCATTGTTTTAGCATATAGGAGTCAATTAGTTAACAATCAAATATCTTTACGCCTAAGGTAATTAAAGGTAATAATAAGATATGATAAATACTTTGAAGTAACGAATGAAAAGGAATTTTTTCTGCAATACGTTGTTACGCATAACCTATTTCAGGTGGTCCATTTAGTTATGGCTATTATACTCTCCAATTACTAAAGATATTTGGGGGCATCGTGATTAATTTATGACTGCGTAAAAGCATTTTAGACAATGCTATATTGACAGTATTTTGTAGATTTAATTGTCTTTCTGCTCTTTATATTGTGTCTTCAGGCCTTATACATGTGATGGTATTTTTCTTTCTTGTAGCATCACCATTGTGTTGAATGTTAGTAAGCGAATAATAAGTTTTAATGTACAATAACGCCAAGCTGATTTGCGATTTTCATCAGTCCAAAATCAATAGATTGTTGAGATGGAGGATATTAGGATCAACGTCAATTTAGGATGATGAGATAGGAGACACAGTAATACATACGTACGTACACACAGACATAAAGATATATTGAGAGAGAGAGAGAGAGAGAGAGAAGGAGAGGGAAAGTAAAGATAGATAGATAGATAGATAGCCAGATAGATAGATAGATAGATGATAGATAGATAGATAGATAGATAGATAGATAGATAGATAGATAAATAGATAGATAGACAGATATATATATATATATTATATATATATATATATATATTATATATATATATATATATATATATATATATAGATAGATAGATAGATAGATAGATATAGATAGATAGATAGGTGTTACTGTTGTTAAGTAGAATGAATAATAAGGTGTATTATAAGGCCATGCTAACTGTGAGTCTTGTTTATGTAACGGCTCTTTTATAATGATAAAAAAAGTGAGTTTGAACAATATCGATTGCTTTGATGAAGTTATTAAATGCCAGAATAGAGCTACGTTACACATTATCGTGTTTTGTTTCCATATGTAAAAAATATACCCATCCGTTATTTATAAATGCAATAATTTCAGTGCAATTCCATACAAAAATGAATCCTAAAGCTCGTGAATTTGCTTGATCGTATCTTTCATAGTAAGCAATTTCTTTATCCGTATTTTAATAAAGCCTCTATTAAAGTTTATTGCCCTAATGATGCGTTTGCTTTTGCTGCAAAGTGCTTGTTACGGTTGTGAGAAAATGAAAGAAATCGATAAAATAAAAGCATTGGATATTACGAAGTAAATACAAAATAGGAAAAAACAGGACATGTGTGAAAAAAGATAACGTAGTATAGAAGGTTTAAGCTACAGACGTCATGGAAAGGAAGTAACATTTGCACGTGTGCGTTTGTACATATATATGTATATATATAGATATGTATATATATATATATATATATGTATATATATATATATATATATTATATATATAATATATATATATATATATATATATATATAATATATATATATATTATATATATATATATACATACATATATTATGTACATATGTATTCATCATTTTCCTCATTATCTACGTAAATTTCATAGCACTTCTACAAAGACCCTTGATGTTTGATCCTATATTATGTTCAGATTTTTAATGTTTCATCTCGTAAAATATAATCAAGTAAAGCCATATATTTATCTATCTTTAATATGTTATAATATAATAATATAAAAGAAAGACACTTCTCAATAAACATTGCACAATTTTCATATATTTTAAATAATTATGATGCTTGATTTGGCGTATAAACACATCTTGAATTTTCCTTTCGTATTTATTAAGTGTTGATTAAATTATTAGGCAATCTTCACGAGAAGATTGCTTATGGAAATCGTAATTTTGAAGACGACTTAAGATCATTGACATACATCAAAAGAAAGAGAAAAATTAATTTCTCCTTTCACTATTTCTATAAATTTCGATTTGTCTTGTAGTTGTAGAAAAGATATTAAATGTCTATTAATTTTCTGACATACACTTTTACAAATATTTACTTATTTCAGACCACGTAGAATTTTGCTGGTGGAGAATTATCTCACTTTTTAGGGAACATTAAAAATACAGTTCAGTGACAACCACATCCTTGCTTTTAGGGCCGTAGTATAGAAACATATGCTTTCAGGGCGACAGTAAGGAACTGACTTTGAGAAGGTTAAAGACTTTGAGAAGGTTCTGTATGTGACATATATATATATATATATATAATAAAATATTAGGGAATAAATCCAAACTTACAGGGAAAAATCAGATTTAGGATTAAATCCAATTTTATAGTACAAATATATTATATTATATTATATTAAATTAGAGATAAAAACCACTATTAAGCAGTTCAAACAATGAAAAACATAAGCCAATACATAAAATTATTAATTTATATTATTTTAAATATATATCAAAAGTAGTAAAAGTTTAATAAAAGATAAAGAGTAAAATACTACGATCCTTTCATGACTGTACAATTCGTAATAATTCGAGTTATGGTTACAGTCAATCTTCAGGTTAATTGAAATATCTAAAATATAAAATATAATCAGAAATATTTAAACAATATTTTAAAGATATAAATAATATAATAATTTTACTTATAATAAACTCTATTATCAAACTAGAAACTTAAAATATATATATATATTACACACATACATACATCATACATTTAATTACAGTCGTCACTAAAATGATGGACGGTGATATTAAGCAACAGCGTTCCAAAAAATAAGAGTCAAAGCAATACTAAACCAAGTGAAAACACTTTTCTAACGGCTGGCATGAGAGCAGCAACATGAAATAAGGACACAACGCGTCGCTGAGAATTGACTTCACAACCACACGATAGTGAGCCGAATGCCAAAGTCATTCAGTCACGGGCCTTCACACGCACACGCATACGTCTCCCGCACACGATACACATATGCCTCCCCAACACCATCACACCACACTACGCACCACCATACCATACACCACGACACCACACACACACAAGCACTGACGACTTCCCAGCCCCACATCATCTTCCACACACCTACACATACACACACGCACACGTCAAGCTCACCAGCCTTCCTTCCCACGCGCATACATGATCTCTTATACACAACTGCACGCGCACCTTCATTTTGGGATCACTCTATTATCACCCCTTCTTCCTAGTGTCTCCTATAGCCTCGGGCCGACCAAAGCCTTGTGAGTGGATTTGGTAGACGGAAATTGAAAGAAGGCCGTCGTATATATATGTGTGTGTGTGTGTATGTTCGTCCCCCCAACATCGCTTGACAACCGATACTGGTGTGTTTACGTCCCCACAACTTAGGGGTACGGCAAAAGAGACCGATAGAGTAAGTACTAGGCTTACAAAGAATAAGTCCTGGGGTCAATTTGCTTGACTAAAAGCGGTGCTCCAGCATGGCCAAAGTAAAATGACTGAAACAAGTAAAAGAGTAAAAGAGTATGCCTGTCAAGTCTGAGTTCCTTTTTTTCCTCTCTGTCTCTCTCTGTCTCTCTCTGTCTCTCTGTCTCTCTCTCTCTCTCTCTCTCTTTCTCTACTTCTCTCACTCATTTATTTCCCATGAAACACTCAGTTATTACCAGCTCTACAGACTGGAGAAGTTTCAACTCCGCCAAACATAATAGCCAGGATTTTACGAAATACCCATAATCCCATCTCGATTTGAGGTCACAAAAGATGTCTACAAATGTGCATGAGTTTGTATATATGAGAGCGTGTGTGTGTGTGTGTGTGTGCATGCGTACACAATTGCGTTTGCGTGCGTATGTATGAGTGTGTGTGTGTGTATGTGTGTGTGTGCGTGTGTGTATGTGTACACCCGTACGGATATAAATGGCGCCATGTTGTTTCACAATCGGATCAATAGCTCCTTTAGTGTTTGGGTAAACAGAAATGGATTAGAAATGTGTTGGCCTTAAATGTGAACAACAAAACCTCTCGCATGGTTTTTTTTACATGTTTATTGACGCAATGCATTAAGTGGATCCAACAATCCAATATTTTATTTTCTCCATAAAAAAATATCATTATGTACTTTTAGTACGATATTTCATATCTTTAACATCTGCAAATTATTTTTGCCTGTAATATTATTATTATATGAAGCTTGTAATATTATTAATTTCGTCTTGAATTGTTTCAGATAATTAGTATCAGAAAATATGTAAATATCACTCTTAAAATAATATTGATTAATTTTTCGAAACTATACCACCTAACTTTAGCTACTTTATATTCTAAATATTAAACATGCTTTCGGCAAATTAAACAATTTAAACATCCTTGACATTTTTAAAATTCTTTCCTTTTAAACAAGCACCATAACTTCAATTCATCCAGAGGCGATGGAATAAGCAGTGAAATGCACTTATAATTTAAGATGGGGTCAAGAAACACTTCTAACAAAAGGAGATATTTTCGCCATTGTGAACATCTGTCAATAGATAAAGCGGTCAATATGTTTATACTACTTATATCTCATATCGTAACTTACTGAGTGAAATCCTCAAGTGATATCTTTGTAATTTTTTTCGTTCTATAACTTCATTAAGTACCACTAGTGGCTGTTGGTGTCAATATTGTTTTGCTGTATTTGCTGCAGAGTCTTCTAGTCAATCATTGTCGTGTGGATGGAAGCACTCCGTCGGTTACGACGATGAGGGTTCCGGTTGATCCGAATCAACGGAACAGCCTGCTTGTGAAATTAACGTGTAAGTGGCTGAGCACTCCACAGACACGAGCACCCTTAACGTAGTTCTCGGGGATATTCAGCGTGACACACACTGTGACAAAGCCGGCCCCTTGAAATACAGGTACAACAGAAACAGGAAGTAAGAGTGAAAGAAAGTTGTGGTGAAAGAGTACAGCAGGGATCACCACCATCCGGAGCCTCGTGGAGCTTTTAGGTGTTTTCGCTCAATAAACACTCACAACGCCCGGTCTGGGAATCGAAACCGCGATCCTATGACCACGACTCCGCTGCCCTAACCACTGGGCCATTGCGCCTCCTATTGTCGTGTATATTTACGACAAAAGAAATTTCAACTTACTCTGT
The DNA here is from genome assembly GCF_006345805.1 of Octopus sinensis. Taxonomy (NCBI): domain Eukaryota; kingdom Metazoa; phylum Mollusca; class Cephalopoda; order Octopoda; family Octopodidae; genus Octopus; species Octopus sinensis. The sequence continues at coordinate 55,110,998 of NC_043010.1, read as the reverse complement.
CTTGCTTACGATTATATCTTCGCTAAAGTGCCACAAGAGTTTTTGTTTTTCTTTTTAGATCGAGATATATTTGTTAGGAAATGAAAATATTGGGTTCTATTTACAGGAAATGTGGTTACGAAGGATTTCCCTCCGCGTCTCTTTAAGTACAAGTTATAAGTTCACAATAATAAATATTTCCGTAAAAAATACTTTGGAGTTCATGTGTGTGTATGTGTTTGTGAAAGTGAAATATTGTGCGGCAATTACACATTTACTTTTCAAAATATATGAGATCTGTAAACAGTCCCAATGCTAATGGTACCAAAGTAAAATGCCAAATAAAATAAATTGTACAGAAACACGTAAAAATATGCTACAAGGAATATGGGTTCACACTTGCGTATATTTACAGAACAGAAAATCACAAGCAAAACCTAAACCTTTTGCTACCTAACATCTGAGAAAATTACAGCAGCACTACATGTGTGCAAATTACTAACAAGATATTCAGCTTATTCTGTCTTGCTTACGATTATATATTCGCTAATGTCCCACAAAAGGTTTTTCTTATTTTAAGATCGAGACATAATTGGGAGGAAATGAGGAAATCGGGTTCTATTTTAGGAAATGCTGTGGTTACCAAGGATTTACCTCCTTGTCTCTTTAAGTACCAGTTATAAGTTTACGATAATCAAGTTCTTCCATAAAAATACTTTGGAGTTAGTTCAAAGAAATCAATATTGAAATTGTTAAAAGCTATGGAATAACAATTGCGTTATTGTTTAACTGACGCCGTGGTGAGGTTTGATCGATGAGGACGATAATCAATGAATTATATCTGTCACAATGAACTGAAAATGTTATGTATTTTTTTTTTTGCAAAGACGTATCACCTCATAACTTACATATCAATTTTCAATCGTAATCACATCTCTTTAGAAAGGAATGTTACACAACCTATTTATACAAGTTAATATGGAACACAACAGTGTCATATGAGATTATTTTTAAAATGTATGCATGGATATTTCGTAAAAACACTTTGGAAAGTTTTTTGGAAGGAAATTTGCTTCACAAACAAATAGTTCTAAGTTCAGTTCCACTGCACGCCACAGAAGGAAAGTGTCATCCGATATTGCCGACGAAAATCTTGTGAATGGATTTGGTAGATGGAAACTGAAAGAAACTGTCGTGTGCAGATATATATATATATATATATATATATATATATATATTATATATATATATATGTGTGTGTGTGTGTTTGGGCATGTGCGTGTGAGTGTGTGCACGCGCATGCGTGCGTGTATATTTGTATTTGACCACTACCGGCGCTTCACAACAAGTGTTCACTTATTATGTCGAAGTATTTTTGTGGCTCAACGAAATAGAGCAATACAATGAGGGCAAATGTTAAATAAATAAGAAATTCAGTTGATTTCTTCGGCTAAAATCGTTCAATGTGGCCATCCAATAATTGACGGCAATCCAATAATTGAAACAAGTTATTAATTAGGGAAATATATACAAATATTAAAAATAAACAGAGTAATACACATTTACTCTTTTACTTGTTTCAGTGTCATTTGTCTATGGCCATGTTGGTGCAACGCCTGTAGTCTAGCATATCGACACCAGGACTTATCCTTTGTAAGCCTACTACTTATTTTATCGGACTCGTTTGCCAAACCACTAGGTTACGGGGACGTAAACACCAGCGTCGGTTGTCAAACGATGTCGGGGGGACAAACTCACACAAACATATACACATACATACATGCATATATACATATATACATATATATATATATATATATATATATATATATATATATATATATATATATATATATATATATATATATATGTTAGAAGGTTTGGAGATGATGTACAGGTATTATATATTAGAAGAAGTAAGATACTCAGAAATCTGGATGGTTTTATATTTGCAGATATTTTTTTAATATGTCACATCTTTTTATAAATCATATATTAGCACTTGGGTCCACTCCAGTCGAGTCTTCAGACTCCACTAGAATGAACCCGAGCTCTGATATCTATATATATAAAACTGTAGTTGTGTGAGTGTCTGTCTCCTACGATTTAGATTCCTAACTCCTCCCACATTTTGCGGTGCAGTTTAACCAAATTCGGGTATCTTATAGTCGTGATTAATATCGAGCCCGTCTGGCTATTAGCGCGCGTCTACGATGAGTCGACGATTTTAAAAATAATTTAACATAATTTTTTATTCCATTTTAATGCATAATTTTTCGTGTGTCGATGGCGGCGGAGTTGGCGTCCACACTCAAACACTTGCAACTGTGTTTGCTTCTCCCCCTTCTTCCCTCCCTCGTGAAGCTGTGGGGAAGGGAGTTTAAGGAAATCAACGTCGTAATGCGTTGTCAAGGAGACCAGCGTTCTTTTAGAACAACGACTTCATGGCTTGAAGACACCAAAACAGAAATGGCTAAGAAAGCCCGAATTGGCATCTATAAGGGAAGTAAGTCTCTAAAAATGCTTATATAGTTATTTCCCTTACAAACCCGAGCAACGCCGGGCGATACTGCTAGTTATTTATAAAATCATGTGACATACTAATAAATATCTGTAAATATGAAACAATCCAGATTTTTTAGTATCTTATTTCTTCTAATATATATATATTATATATATATATATATATATAAGTATATTATACACACACACTCACACACACACACACACACCCACATATATATATATATATATATATACCGGAGTAAACACATAAATGTGAAACAAGGTGGAAAAAAGAGTACTCAAACACCAGTGATAGAGTAATATGCTTTATTTAAAGCACCAGAAAATTCAACAAACTCTGTTACTCTGAGTTTCTCGTTGCCGTTCATCAGACAGTTTTTGATAGAATCTAGCAAAAACTGTCTGATGAACGGCAACGAGAAACTCAGAGTAACAGATTTTGTTGAATTTTCTGCTGCTTTAAATAAAGTATATATATATATATATATGATGCAGCACGGACTTTGTCAGTGAACAGGTCGCGGATTTTAGCGACGAAAATATTTTGACAAATTAAACTTAAATGTTGAAGTGAATCGAACGGCTTTTGTGTGTTTCTTAAATGGCTTATAAACACCTTCCACGCTGCAATTGTTTTCGTTTCAGCACACAATCTCAGATCAAATTACTTGCTATGCGAGTACATCTCCCTATATATATATATATATATATATATATATATATATACGACGGGCTTCTTTCAGTTAACGTCTACCAAATCCACTCACAACGCTTAGTTCGGGCCGAGGCTAGAGTAGAAGACACCTGCCCAAGTTGCCATGCAATGTGACTGAACCCGAAACAGTGTGGTTCGTAAGCAAGTTACTTACCACAGAGCCACACCTATGCCTATATTACCATGCATCGATATAACTTCAAAAATATCTTCCTTTAAGAATTTATAATTTGCAGTAACAAAATAGAATCCACTGTGCTCTTTGTATTTCAAGAGATCACATGTTCCTGAGTGTTTGGTGTGTTTGTGTGCCAGTCTTTGGTGTGCTTGTGTGTGTTGTTGGTGGTTTTGTTGTGTGTTTGGTGTGTTTCTGTGTGTGTATGTTTGTTTGATGTTTGTGTGTGTGTGTGTGTGTATCTAATGTACTTGTGTATGTGTATTTGTTGTGTTTGTGTGTGCTTGTAAGTGTGTGAGTATGTGTATGTGGTTGGTGTCAGTATGGACTAGCTAATTTTTTAACATACAGAGAAAGAGAAAGAATTACAGCGAGGGAGAGAGAGAGAGAGAGAGAGAGAGTAAGTGAGAGAGAGAGAGAGAGACGTAGAAATGTAGAAAGATAACTATAAGAGTAAGACGAAGAACGATGTAAGGAGACGACATTACTGTTCGCTATGAGAGAGAAAATACATATGATATCACTGGTTTTCATTATGTCTTAACTCAAAAGGCGTCGAGCTGGCAGAAATGTTAGCACGCCGGATGAAATGCTCAGCAGTATTTCGTCTGCGCTACGTTCTGAGTTCAAATTCCGCCGAGGTCGACTTTGCCTTTCACTTTTCGGGGTCGGTTAAATAAATGACAGTTACGCACTGGGGTAGATATAATCGACTTAATCCGTTTGTCTGTCTTGTTTTTCGCCTCTGTGTGTAGCCACTTGTGGGCAGTAAAGAAATAAGAATCTTTAGCACGCCACGCAGAATGCTTAGCGGCTTTTCGTCCGTCTTAAAGACGTTCTGAGTTCAAATTCCGCCGAGTCCTTTCATTCTTTTGGGGTCGATAAAACTAAGTGCCATTTAAGTACTGGTGTCGATGTAATCGACCAGTCCCCTCTCCCAAATTTTCTGGCCTCGTGCCTATAGTAGAAAGGATTATGTGTTAACACATTATGATGTCGTAAAGTAATTCGTATGGTTCGACGGATTTATATGTAGATGTATGTATATATATATGTGTATCTTTAGTTGAAATTTACAGAGAAACAGAAGACGAAGACAAATGTACAAACTACAAGCAGGTGTATTAGTTTGACTCTCGGGAAGGTAAGAGGGTCTTTTATGTTACGAGCCTACGCTCTTTAACAGAAAAGAACACGATGAAATAAAGAGAGAGAATAAATATATCTATGTTTATGTATATAAGTAATATCTTTCAGGTTTTATCCATGAATGCAAGACACGTGTACGCAGGCGCATGGAAGGTTTATATGTATGATGAAATGGTGGCGGAGTTATGAAATGGCGGTCATGAGTTATGTAGACAGACAGGCGGAAAGAATTCGAGTCAGCAAAATAAATTTTCACATAGATGCATAGGTATATGAATACATACATGCATATATCTATACGTATAAATATATGAGTGTGCGTGTATTTTTGTAATTGTGTGAGCGAGTGTATATATCTGTGTGTGTGTATGCATATGGCGGAGAAAATTACCTCACAGATATACAAAATAAAATAATGAAATTGTAGAAATATAGTAAATATCAGCTGGAAAATATCGCATAAGCGTTAATTGTTATGTCAATATGTTTTTGCTTGATTTGAATTTAATAGTCAATCAAACTGGTTTTATGCTCAAGTTATTTTATGAATTCATACATATAAAAAAATACATAATATATCTCTGTGAATTTTTCAGTGAAATCTTGGCTTTTTTCCCAATTCTAATTTCTAGGTCATTAGCCAGAATAGTGTGTATCCTCTTGAATGAGCTCGGTCATATACGTTTTTTACTTTTATATTCGTTAATTTTCATATTTCATTTTCAATATGTACATAATCTGATAGAGTTATATATATATATATATATATATATATATAGATAGATATATATATATATATATATATATATAGATAGATAGATAGATAGATAGATAGATAGATAGATAGATAGACAGATATATATATATATATATATAGATAGATAGATAGATAGATAGATAGATAGATAGATAGATAGATAGATAAAGATAGATAGATAGATAGATAGATAGATAGATATCGATTGATATATACTTATATGCATATATTTTTTGCATTTGTTACAGTCAGTTGACTGCGGACAGACTTAAACAGTTTTAGTCAAAGAAATCGATCCAAAGACTTATCCTATGTAAGCCTCGTACTTATTCTATCGCCCTCTTTTGCCAAACGTCTAAGTAAATGGGAAGTAAACACACCAACATCAGCTGTCAAGGGATAGCTTGGTGAGAGAGTTACACACACAAAGATACACATACACAGACACACACAGACACACTCACATATACATATATATATATATATTATATATATATATATATATATATACGACGGGCCACTTTCAGTTTCCTGATATCAAAACCTCTCACAAGTCTTTGTTCGGCCTGAGGTTATAGCAGACCCTTTCCCAACGTGCCACGCAGTGGGACCGAACCATATACTGAACCATCTACTTGGGAAGCAAGGTTCTTACCACACAGCCACGTATTTATGTATTTGTATTTTATATTCGATAGGAATGAAATTCTAAATCTGTTGATAATTAGGAAAGTGATTGTCAGTTGCACAGGACATTTTACTCGAAATATCAACACAGCTGTTTTCTTTGGGTATGCATAGAAGTAATCACAGAAATAAGACGAAGATTTTATTACTTGTGTACACGTGAGATTTATTAGGAAATAAAAGTAAATATGTAACTCATGCGTTTCATAATTTACTTGGTGTGCAGGTGTCAAATGCAAAAGAAACACTTACAGAAAATGATAAGCAGATCGCGGTCGTGTGACTTAAACAAGATCTGCATGCTTTTACGATTAGCGAAAAAAGCCAAAATATGTCAAAAGAAAAAAGAAATTAATACAACGTACGACTATCATGGTAATCTATCCGAACTCATTGTGAAAGGGGGAATATTTTGCGCCAGTACACATTCACTTTTGAAAATATATGAAATCTGTAAGCAGTCCTAATGCTAATGGTACCAAAGTAAAATGCCAAATAAAAGAAATTGTGCAGAAACATGTAAAAATATGCGGCAAGGAATATAGGTTCAAACTTATTTAATAACTGCCCACAAAGGGCTACACACAGAGGGGACAAACAAGGACAGACACACGGAATAAGTCGATTATATCGACCCAAGTGCGTAGGACAGACACACGGAATAAGTCGATTATATCGACCCCAGTGCGTAACTGGTACTTATTTAATTGACCCCGAAAGGATGAAAGGCAAAGTCGACCTCGGCGGAATTTGAACTCAGAATGTAGCGACAGACGAAATACGGCTACGCATTTCGCCCGGCGTGCTAACGTTTCTGCCACTTCGCCGCATTTTATAGGTTCATATTTGGGTATATTTAGAGAACAGAAAATCACAAGCAAAACCTAAACCTTCAGCTACCTGACATCTGAGAAAATTACAGCAGCACTACATGTGTGCAAATTACTAAGACGATACACAGAGTAAATGCACCTTAAGAGCTTCAGATGAATTTGTCGAGATTTTACAGCAGACAGACTCACATAGTTGACACACCATGAAGGTCTGAGACGTAGAAAGGCGTAGAAATGTAATATTTGAAATATTTGTCCGACTGACAATAACAAAATCATTCCCGATGACATTTTCATTTCGGTGAAAGTAACTAGTTTTCGGCGATGCATAAGATGCATTTCGCTTTCTATTTGTCAGCAAGGGATAGTGTGAAAAAATGTAATAGAATAGACGATTAAGTAGCAGAACAGAGGTCTCAAAACATCATTTGGAAACACATGAGTATAAATCATACGATCAAATTCACGATATTTGGGGAAGTAATGTCTACACCAATTGAATAAGGTACAAATGCTAGTAGTTGGATGAAAGAGAAGCAGTATTACGTAACGAAAAGGATACGAACTTCGACGGAAATAGAAATGAATTGTAGGGAGATCATGCAGAAATATGAAAAAAAAAACATCGTAAAATAGGACATCTGCCGAGGTGGTATATTGAAACAACATATGTACTAAGAATATTTTACATATATGCATGCATGTATGTATGAATGTATATGTATATATATATGTATATATATATATATATATATATATATATATATATATATATATATGTGTGTGTGTATGTGTTCATAACAGGAAGACCACGAGGTGGCTTAAATATTATTTATAGTCCTCGGATACATTTTAAGTATACTGGCCACTGGTATAAATTAATATTATTTAATAATATTAATAGCAACCTCATAAATTTTTTATATATATATATACATACACACACACACATATATATATATATATAAGTATGTATATATATAATATATATATATATATATATATATATATATATATATATCTATATATATATTAATCAAGATTAATCAGCCGAATTGCTAAGATGATCTGGTTCTTGACTGATGACTGAGGGCTTCGAATGTCCCGTCCTGTGGTTCTTGTGTCGTCTCTGTGGTGTTTCATGTTCTTGTCCATGTCTGTAATTATTTTTACTGTTTTACCTATATATATATATATATATATTATATATATATATATATATATTATATATATATATATATCTGTGTGCGTGTGTTTGTAACAGCAGGAATGATATGATGCACACTCGCCTACATAATATGAGCTTGGGAACAGAGACGAAAATATTAGCTGCAAATTATAACGCGTCCGTGAACAAATATGTCACATACTTTTTGCTTGATTTGAATTTAATAGCCAATCATTTTTGTTTCATGCTCAAATTGTTTCCTACATCGTTTCGTACAGAAAAAAAAACAACATACAACAATCTAAACATCTTAAAATAAAAAAAAAATGGCACTTATCCAATTCCTGTTTCTAATTCATTATATAGAATAGGTATAAATACTATTGAAAGGACTTGGACATATGTCTTTTGGTAAGTAAAACTTGATGCGACTATAAGCTCCAGTATACATATGTTTAATATTGGTCTGCATCAAATTACGTATTTGAAAAAGCAGTACAGAGTTACTTGTACATTTATCACAAAATCTGTTCATTTAGAATATATAAATATATATATATGATTGTAATCAGTGATGGCTCGCTTATTTACCCATGTAGATTAATTTTGAATTTGAGCGGATTTCGAACCGAAATAATTTGAGCCATAACTTTTCAATCATTTCTGTATTTTGTTTACTTAGAAAATGTAAAATTGCATTGCAGTTCATTGGTCTCAGATATTAATAGATTAAATAATAAGAAATTATTTAACCAAAGGGATAAATATTTATCGCTTGCACTCATAAACTTGTAATGCTTACATTTCACTAAAATATCTTGGATCCTTTCCCTTTGTACGCAAGATCGAGAAATTAATTTTTTGTAACTAAACACTTTTAAACTCGGACACCGGTGGAATGTGTCATATAAAACATCATTTACTCTTAGTGTAGTTGAGAAGAGTTTATACTTTCAAAGTTATTTCGTGTTAAAGTTGTCGTATTTCGGTAATTGCAACCAATCAGTGACGTGCTAACGTTTCTGCTAAAACTTATGTTGAACAGGAACGAGTCGCAAAGTATTAAATTGATATGCTCACCGAAATAAAATTAAAACTTTTAAAAGGCCAAGACAATATGCCAATGGACTTACTGTTAAAAGATAAATAATCCGAGCCATATTTCATTACAAAAATATATACCTTAACTTCTACAAAGCGCTCACAGATTAACATAAGCGTTACACATTATTTCATGTAACAGAACTACATGTAACAACTTTTCATAATTTTTTATTCATTAAATTTTCATGACATACCCGTACAGTGTTTTAAAAGACATGTATTTTCAATCATGTTACCCGAGAAGGAGATACGTTTTATAACCAGCAGCCATTTAAAAAAATTGGTAAAAATTACGATTTAATAGATGTGCGTATAACACTGACGCAATAATTTTATATAAGATATTGTAAATCGATGTGGATGGATATGTGTGAAAAACTTTAACGTTGTTACTAAATTAGTGTTAGAAATATAGTGCTTCTTATGTTAACAGAAAAATCTCTTCAATATAATGGTCTAAGTGCAGAAGCTGGAATGGCAGTTAACATAAAACCATTAATAAAAAAAGTTTTAAATGATGTTATAATAAAAACAGAAACATTGGAATTACAAACATTTAAAAGTTAGACAAATGCAGGTAAACATTTTGCAGCCGTAATAAATATTATCAACTTTTAAAACTTCAGTAATTTAATTACAGAAATAATAACCTATTAGACAGAAGTTGACATGTAAAAGTGCGATATGTCTACTGATTTGTATACGTTGAAATGTGTCACTCCTAAGAAAACAATAAAACAGATAACACCTAAAACAAAAGAGATTAATGGAAAGAAACCAGAAAGAGGATACGTTAAAAAAAATCAAGTACGTAAAACACAAAATTGGAAAACCGAGAAGAGTGGAAAAATAATCAAAATTAAATAAGCTATAGCCAAGATATTTCCTCGGAATTTATCTCTATAAAAAAAAAACAAGTGTAAAGGATATTAAAAAAATGTATCTAAAGAGTGATATGAGGTTTCTTGAAAGAGATAATGTCACAAGGACGAAACTGTAATTGAAACAATAACAGTTTTATATACAAAAACAAACTCAAAATAAATAACAAGTAAATTAATAAAAGATGAACTGAAGTATTTTGAAAAGCGTATATGGCGAAAATGTAATGAAAAATAAGTAGGATTATTGTTGATTTATACAAAGATACGATTATCTTGACATTAATGAGGTCAAAACAAATAAGGAAATGTCTATGCACTGACATAGATACGAACGACACCTCCTCTATTGTGTGTTTGTGTGTGTGTGTATTCGTCTGTTGTTGAGCTTAAATACACATATACATACAAACATAAATACATACATATATATATATGTGAATGTTTATATATCTATGTAGTCTTAATAAAACAGATGGAGTGTGTAATAGATTTTATTGGGTACAACACATGTTTCGACCCGTTCTGGGTCTCTTCGTGTACATCAATGAAAAGTCTCACTTGAAATTTCCTGAGTCGGCTCACGTACCGCTATATGTCCATCAAATTCTCGAATTTGATGGACATATAGCTGACTCTCCAAATCTCTAGTGAGATTCTTTATTGATGTACGTGAAGAGACCCAGAACGGGTTGAAACATGAGTTGTACACAATAAAATCTATTACGGATACCATATATTTTAATAATACTGTTACCCCATCCACCACTACGTTGTTCCTGCAACAAATCTACGGTTAACAACAGGTAATCGAAACTAGGCCGGTACTTTACTCATAATCTATTTATACATTTTGTATAATTTCTCCATTATATAATATATATATATACATATATATATATACCAAACTTGATCACGTGACCTAACAGTTTATCAGATGGTTTAGCCTTTAAATGATGCCACCCCGCTGGCTAAGCGACCAGGCCTACAGAAGAAAGAGTGAGAGGAAGTTGTGGTGGAAGATTACAGCAGGGATCGCCACCACCCCCTGTCAGAGCCTCGTGATGTTTTAGCTGTTTTCGCTCAATAACACTCACAACGCCCGGTCTGAGAATCGTAACCGCGATCTTACGCCATAACCACTAGGCCATTACGCCGCCACACACACACACACACGAATATATATATATATATATATATATATATATATATATAGATATATATATATATATATATATATATATATATATATAATATATATATATATATATATACGAGGTTTGATCAATAAATATTCAGACTGTTGCTATAGTAATGAATCTAAAGTACCCAGAGTAAAGCCTCTTGGCACACATTTTTCTTATATTCTACCCTCCATTCTCACTAAGTGTTAACGTTCTAGCTAGATTCCTCTGTTTACAGCACTGCTGGGAAGGAAGGTGTGTAGCGTTTGATCGTCGCATTGACTATGACGGAGAAAGTTGTCATGGCGTACCTGCTAGGAGGTCTAAACAAAGCCTATGGAGAGCTGTGTATGAGCGGCACACAAGTGTGCCAGTCCTTTAGACGTTTCCAAAATGGCTGAAAAAAAACCTTGATATTAACGAACGTTGTGGGAGAGCCGCAATCAGCAGCACTGAGAAAAATATCACAGGTGTGCGTGCAGCTGTGAAGGTAAATTATCGAATCATCATCCGTGAGTTACTAGAGGAAGTGCAGATTAGTCCTTGATTGTGTTGAGGAAGATGAAAACATTTTGAAAACTTTCCGTATGCCTCTAAGCAGGTATCGCCAAACGATTGCCAAATTAGATGCAGATTGTTTGACAAGCTTTCTCTGTCATGGACGCATCTTACAGAGATTTGTCGTGTCAGTCCAGAACAATGTGAGAAGGTATCGGCCCCCTCTCGGGTGGGACACTAACAACTGGTTCAGGAACATCAGACGGTTAAGATGTGTCTCATCGGGTGATAAATAGATACAACTCGTTAAAATAAAACCACAGATGCAAAACACGAAGGAACACCCAATACAGCGAGAAAAGTATTAACAATAACCGTTAACAGATATAGATGTACAAATGCATAGCGCTTGCACACTCGATCACAAAGATAGTGAAATAGCTGCTTGTTGTTTATAAGTATGGGGAGGTTAATGCTAAACATAATTCATCCATTCTTGAATGTAAATTATGTTAACAGTTACTCAAATTTATTCCCACTGCATTGTTCAAATTTACATTTATAATCGTGTAGGCATCTTGAGATTATCTGTCGTCCTCCACAGATTATACAGGAATTCCTCGGAACAGAGTCGGTATCTCCTGGAAATGATATTGTATCGTTTTGAGTGCGTTAATGTGGACCAAGTTATGTTATATTTAATTTTATCTTCCTTCAGTTGCCATACAAAATCCGGCAAAGATGTTGAATATATCTTATTGATTCTCTTGAAACTGGTGATATAGTTGCGGTAATGATACTGAAATGAATTAGCCGTTTGCCCAATGTAAACTTACGGTCTACCCTTTGTGTGCACGATACAATTATATATAAGATTTGTGCTCATAAAGAGTTTCATCACTGTGTATTTTGATTTTTCCCTGCATGAGCACTTACCATATTTATTTGTATATATGGCAGTTGACAAGCAGTAGTGGCAGACAACGAGAAACACACAAAAACACACACACACATGTGCACATGAATATAGCTTTCGTCTACGAGATACAGCTACAAGGGTTTCGTCCGCCTGGTGCTACAGTTGAAATCAAATACAGTAGATGCCAAATAGCGGGACTGAATCCGAAACCAGAAAACGTTTGATTGAGCAGCAAACTACTTACCTCGCAGTTACATGCACACACAGACATAAGCACATACGCAAAGACGCACACACATGTGCATATATATATATATATATATATATATATATATATATATATACCTACACTAACACGGTGATATAGAATTGTACTGATTTCCCTTGCGAATGAAGTGTATGAGACTACGAGAATATTCAATAATCCAATAAACGTTTCAAATCGTCTACCGATATTTTAAATACTCAATAGATCATCTCCACATTTATCTTGCATTTCATTTCTTTTCAAATGAACTCTCTATACACAAATACACGATTATTTCCCATCTTTTACTATCTTGTCTTCTTTCACTTTTTATTATTATTATGATTATTATTATTATTATTATTATTATTATTATTATTATTATTTTTTTTTTTTTTTTTTTGCTTTTCTACATTTTATTTCGGATGATGTATTTTTCGATATCTTTCGATTTCTAATTCAGTATTTCACTTTTGCACACTTTATAGACTTATCCGACTGCAAGCACTAAATTTTACTATTTCCAATAACCGAAACGTAATATTTATGTAGTATAAATTCTCTAAACTTCTTTTTCCTATTTTTATTTTTTGTTTGTGTGTGTGTGTGTGTGTGTGTGTAATATTTTGTTACTTTATCACGCACATTTTCTTCTAATATCATTAAAAGCAATAACGTAGACATTATGCCATGGTCTGTATTGTCAGTGTGGAGGTGTCTTCATTGTATTGAATTTTCCAGGACACGCTAAATAGTTTCTATTTTTTTTTTATGAATGAGAATAACTGAACAATGTACTTTGGAGATATTAGACTGCTCAGGCATATTGTTTTGCAAGTTTTGTCTCCCACTTCATGTTCTTGTTCATGTTATTGTTCTTGTTTTCGCTGTTGTTGTTGTTGTTCCTCTTCTTCTTCTTCTTCTTCTTCTTCTTCTACTTCTCCTTTCTTTTCTCCTCTTCCTCCCCTTCTCCTACTTCTTCCTCTTCTCCTTTATCATATTCTTTTCTTCTTCTTCTTCCTCCTCCTCTTCTTCTTCTTCTTCTTCTTCTTCTTCATTTTCCTCTTCTTGTTCTTCTCCTTTCTTTTCTCCTCTTCCTCCCCTCCTCCTACTTCTTCCTCTTCTCCTTTATCATATTCTTTTCTTCTTCTTCTTCCTCCTCCTCTTCTTCTTCTTCTTTTTCTCTTTCTTCCTCCCCTCTTCATTTTCCTCTTCTTCTTCTTCTTGTTCTTCTCCTTTCTTTTCTCCCTTTCCCTCCCCTCCTTCTTCTTCCTCTTCCCCTTTATCATATTCTTTGCTTCTTCTTCATTTTTCTCCTTCTCCCTACTTCTCTTCCCCTTCTCCTTCTTCGTATTATTTTCCTCTTCTTCTGCTTCTTCGATTTCTTTTCCCCCTCCTCTTCTTCTCCTTGTTCTTTTCATTTTTGTCCTCCTACATTTGTCCCTACTTTTCCTCTTCCTCCTCCTACCTCTTCTTCATTAATTTCGTCTTCAAATGTTTCCTCTTCACCCTCAATATCATTATATATTTTTCTTGTTCTTCATCCTCATTTTATTCCTCACTCCGCCCAATACTTTCCCAGTGGCATCAAAGAAGCTGCTTGTAATGATATAACCCTTGGAATCTCTGTTCTATGTTGACTATATTTAGTTCACTCTTCATACTCTGTTGTGTGTCTGACACCAAAACTAGCCTTCGTTAGGTTGCAGAGATCCCCAAGCCTAAGATCCGGTTCGTCCTGTTGTTCATTACTGTTAGAGTGACCATAAATGCCTGACAGGGATTTAGTAATAATAACAGGGATGATGTATGATTCAAGTATGGCTGTATGGTGGCGAGCTGGCAGAATCGTTAGCACGCCGGGCGAAATGCGCAGCCGTGTTTCTCCTGCTGTTATGTTCTGAGTTCAAATTCCGCCGAGGTGTCGATAAATTAAGTACCCGTTACGCACTGGGGTCGATGTAATCGACGTAATCTCTTTGTCTTTCCTTCTTTGTCCTTTCTGTGTTTAGCCCCTTATGGGTAGTAAAGAAATAGGTATTTCGTCTATCTTTACGTTCTGAGTTGAAATTCCGCCGAAGTCAACTTTGCCTTTCATTATTTCGGGGTCGATAAATTATGTACCAGTTGCGTACAGAGGTCAATCTACTCCATTGGCCCCGTCCCTCAAATTTCGGGGCTTGTGCCTAAAGTACAAAAGTGTGGCTATACATCTCGTCATGTGATATATTCAGCCCGGAATGAACTGTAATAGTACAGAATATAAGCAATAATTATTTCTAGATACTTTCAATACCTATTTCTTTACTATCCACAGGGGGCTATACACAGAGGGGACAAACAAGGACAGACAAACGGATTAAGTCGATTATATCGACCGCAGTGCGTAACTGGTACTTATTTAATCGACCCCGAAAGGATGAAAGGCAAAGTCGACCTCGGCGGAATTTGAACTCAGAACATACAGACAAGACGAAATACTGCTAAGCATTTCGCCCGGCGTGCTAACGTTTCTGCCAGCTCGCCGCCTTTATATATCACGACTCTATATGGAATGCAATAGCGCGGGATTTAGTGTTTAAGGTGTTGCACATGCAACCTCAAGGTTGCGGTTTTGCCTTCCGTCACGGTCGACGCTTTTTGCTATTGAAAAAAATGTTTGTAACTGAAACTTGCGATGGGATGGCGAGAGGGAATTTTCTCATTTCGGTCACTTAAAAGCCATGAAAATTGGGAAATAGTTCTTATGAGTCCTTGAATACAAGACACTACTTACTATAGGGAAGGGAATATCGTTTAAATGTGATACCACGAATGGAATTATAATGATTTAGGATCCGATATGTATTAAATTGTGGAGGCGCTTGGCTTAGTGGTTAGGTTGTCAGCATCATGATCGTAAGCTTGTGGTTTCGAATCCTGGACCGGGCAACGTGATTTTGTTCTTGCGTCACTTACTCTTTGCTCTTTTACTTGTTTCAGTCATTTGACTGCGGCCATGCTGGAGCACCGCCTTTAATCGAGCAACTCGATAACAATGTATGTCATATCTCCTATGAAAGATATAAATACATTGAGGGAAACAAAAAAATATCCATGGTGTGTACTCACACGTTTGCGCTGTAGTGAACTTCCACGCACTAACACTACATTATATTTTGAAAACGCGTTCACATCGATTAAAATGGATTAGATATATTCACAGGTAATATTGTTTTAAAAGACGATGTACGGAGAAGAGTTCTACTAATTCTCAATTCTAATTGTGAACATTTAAACAGTTATTGGACAGAGAATGCTAACTTGGATAAAGAAGCATAGACATTTTCGGATAAGACCTATAAGTGTGTACTGAACCCTCAGTTGGAGATATTTGATTGTTTTTTTAATGTAATATGTTACTATATGTTCGAAGAGTGTAGATCAGCCGTTATACCACTTGGACAGGTGTACATGTTGTGCTGGTACATATCTGAAATTGTCCGCCTCATTCCATTGTTAATTTGCGTGTGAACGTCATGTTTGTTATCTAAAGCATAAGTAGACAGCACAGTCTACACGTTTTTATTTTTTTTTTTTCGTTTTTGTTCTCTCTTACATGAAGGGCAGCGATTCGGTGACCCGTGATATTATTCCATGTCACTCAAATCTGCTTTCGAATCCCTTGAGTATCAACTTATATCCGCTTTTTTTTTTCGTTATAGAACGTACTATCCCAAGGCGGTAGAACAGCGGAATTGTTCTGGCGTCAGACGTAATCCTTTTGTAGTCGGTAAAGACGGTAGAACGGCAGAATTATTAGGAAGTCAGACGTAATGCTTTTGTAATCGTTTCTGGTTCTTCGATCGTTTTTTTCATCTTGTTACTGCATAATGATACTACAGCTATGTTGTGGACGGGAAATAGCTCGAAATTTGCAAAGCCAAGGAAAACACAGCTTCCTTGTTGTGATACAATTATCAAGCTGCTCTACAAAAATCCTAACTAATTCCTTCAGCAGCTTCTTGAAACTGGTGGTGATTGTTGCTAATTAACGTTTATTCTAGGGCTAATATTGTGAACCTTTTGAAATAATTTCAAACATAATTTCCACGAGAGGAAACTTCTCCAGTTTGGATTCTTGATAGATACAGTGTGAAGACATACATATGGGGAATATTACGTTTCACAATGGCCTTTATACACTTTTGGCCTATGTATTGTTGTACAAACATGAGCGTGAAGATATTTCCATATTATTACACTGAAATTCAAGGCATTCGATAACATTTCAATGTGTTAATCGTTCGTGCGTAACAAGGATATGGCCCACAATTTCGGTGTATTCATAGATTCCACATCATGTATGAATCTATTATAGGCATGCATAAACATACACATGCTTAGAATACACGCTCGCCCCCCCCCCCACACACATATATAAATAACTATATGCATATATATACATATATATATAATATATATATATATATACATATGTTTATATATACACGCACACACACACACACACACAACCACACATTATATATATATATATATATATATTTAAATATATATGAATATAAAATCATTCATAGGCACTGAGAAACACATACATGCTCTGCAATATATACACACATAAATTTATACATGGATACGAGTAAGATAAATACTAGAGTGCAACAAATAGAAAAGTGCAGTAAAGAGGTGCGCACACACAAATGCCTCTATAAGTATGTATGCATTTGTGATTGTGTGTGCGTATGTGCATCTACTTATGTTTCTGTGTCAACGCGTAATATGAATTTCTGAGTATTATTGTCACGGAACAAGTTAAAGTATTATATGAATGAAACATATTTAAGATACATTCCTTGTCTCTGCAATGAATAATAATCCGATAAAGCAATTAACAAATTACGTGTTTCTTTTCATAATATGAAAAAAACATTGATTGAACAGATTCCTCCTCTCAGCTGATGAACGTATGTTGCTGAATATAAGTGTTATTAATGAAGGTATCATAAAAGGTCAATATTTAGTAACAAACATACAATCGAAGTAGGTTTAATCACTAATATGTGTGAAATGTATAAACTTCTTTCAGCATACTACCGTCACATAATTCGCAACTCGGACCGTGAAAATGGTAAAATATATTTCTCGTGCTATTATATTAGCATCATTGCTGATTATTTAGTATATTGGTGCAAGTAATATTTCATATATGGTCGTTAAATTTCATTCTTTTATTCATTAGTAACTTAATACATTCAAACTGCAGAGAACTTAATGGATTAATAAAATCTTTATGACAAACAGGGATCATAGCTAGCTCAAATGAATGCTCAAATTGATTACTGCATGGAAAAAAAATATTTTCGTCTCATTCTACCTATTGCTCAACCAAACATGCATTAGAAATAATAAGATTTCGTTGAAAAGGCATGTACGCCAGCTATATCTATATCGTGGCATTCCGTCGGTTGCGATGACGACGGCTCCAGTTAAACCGATCAACAAATCAGCTTGCTTGTGAAATTAAGGTGTACACAGAGACGTGTACACTTAACGTACTTCTCGGGTATATTCAGCGCGACACACAGTATGATAAAGCTGGCCCTTTGAAATACACTGGTCCGTTGCAACTCCACTTACCAATGTAGTTTAGTAATATATAAGATAGGATATGCTACGATATATATATATATATATACTGAAACATTCCTGTCACCACCTGGGACCTTGAAGACTGCTTAAATGCAGAAATTATGATAGTCTCTTAATATTTGATATTCAATATTTCATCTATTCAATAAGACAATACTATTCAATACTTCATTTCCTTTTACTATATATATATTATTTATACTATAGATTCTAAATCCTACATTCATATTATAAGAATATAAATAAAACATTAAAAAAAACACTTGCAGCGTGGAAGGTGTTTGTAAGCCATTTAAGAAACACACAAAAGCCGTTCTATTCACTTCAACATTTAAGTTTAATTTGTCAAAGCATTTTCGTCGCAATAAGACCGCGACCTGTTCACTGACAAAAATTCGTGCTGCATCTGAGAAAGTAACAGTTAGTTCGTTATATATATGTACGTGTGTATGTGTGTGTATGTATTGAATAATATATATCCCTCTGTACACAATTATACAAAACCATCGCCATGATAGATCGTTAGCCACTACACACATTTTTTTCTCTCCTTGTTTTTACTGTGTCCCTTTGTGTAGAAGAGCGTAGGCTCGAAACGTAAAAGAATTTTTCTATTCCTGAGCGTTATACTAATACATCTGTTTGTTTTGTACACCACCTGTATTCGTTTTTTGTTTTTTTCATAAACTCTCCCTATATATATATAAATATGTGTGTGAGTGTGTGTGTGAAAATATATATTTATATGTATGTATATATATATATACGTAGGTAGATAGATAGATAGATAGATAGATATATAGATAGATAGATAGATAGATAAACATATATATATATACATACGAGATGTTCGATCCATGGTTAGCGTGAACAATGATCTGAAATTGTAACAGTATACACAGTTTGGCATTCATGTGGGTATGTACAAATATATACATACATATGTATGCGTGCATATATACGCCTTTATATATAAATATCTATGATGCTGGACCTATATGTGTGTATGTATGTGTTTGTGTGATTGTGTGTGAGACAGTACCAGTAGTGTAATAAATTACATCTGTAGCTTTCGGGCTTCCTTGGTACCCGTTAATACACAAGGTATTCTGGACGAATTCCGTACACTAAAATGAAAATTATCTACGCCTATTTATTTAATAAGCCTGACAATATTCTCGATTGTGATGTCCCTGTGAGGATAGCAGTGAATAGGTTACTGAAATTTCTGTTTAACATAAACCAGATACATCGGGAATACTTATGTGTTATAGAGGCAGTGTTGCCCTGGAGTATGATTACTGATATCTGCTGTCACTGTAATCCATATATATGTATATATATATATTAATATGTATATATATATATATATATATATATATATATATATATATATATATATATATATATATATATATGTATGTATATATATATATATGTATATATATACATACATATATATGTATATATAATATACATAAATATAATATAGTTTATTTTTTCTCAAAAGTGTATTACTCGATTGGTTGGAAGTGATCAGGTGTTGCAAGCATAGAGGATGACATGGCTTCCTGGCAGAATCGTCTGTGAGGAGCGGATCTTTAATATTTTAATCTTTTATCTGTTTACTAGTATATGTATATATATATATATATATATATATATATATATCACGTGATCACGTGACCGACCAGACCATCAGATGTTGTTACACATCGGTGGTCACAATGCGATATATATATATATAGGTATGTATATATATATATATATATATATATATATATATAATATATGTGTGTGTGTGCGTGTGTGTGTGTGCGTGTGTGTGCGTGTGTGTATATGTATATGTATATACACAGAGCGAGAGAGAGAAATAAATAGACAGTTGGTGATATTTATCTGTGTGTGTTCATATAAGTGTATGTATGTATATATATATATACATTTTTTTATGAGAAAATGAAGGAAATTTATAAAAAATACTTTCAGATGATTATATTTAAACACATAGAAATTCCTACCTACAGCTCTTTCCATACAAAATTCTTAAAGTTCAGAAATAAAATTGCATATTCGAACCCAGTGAATTGGGTATATCCCCAGAGAGAATTTCAAAACGATGTTATTAACGTAGGCTAACCTACAACAAACTCAGGGTTGAACTTGGATGCGCGCATTCCTTAAGGGACTTCAGTAAGTTCCTTGAATAATCAATGAAATTATATATATATATATTGAAACTGTGTATCTCGAAGGACAGCAATCGGCAAAAAAGTGCATAATAAATTCTGGTCAGGAAAACCATTTTTATTGAAAAATTCAAAGGCTTCAATTTATTATGCCTAAAAGTGATTTTGTACGAAACATTTACGTGATATTATTGATATCTATTTTCACTATATGGACATCTGTTTCAGAAAATAATCATGTCAATTCTCTCCCACCTTAATAAATACCTCTGACGTTACGACGTCACCCATATATGTACATAGATATATTTACGTATGTTTGTATGTATTTCATTGTAAGTACGTATACATGTATATGCATATGCATGTCTTCATGTAGTTAAATGCGTATGTCTGACAACACCACTGAATGGAAAGTTCGTACTCTTCGCAGTATCCCGATCGATCACAAGATTTTAAGCTTCTAGGTTTGACCAATGAGTAGTATTTCAAATATAAAGAATATTATTGTTGAAATTATGTTAATTGAAGAAAATAGAAGCTAATATACTGTACATAGCGAAATATTAGACTAGGCTGAAAGATAATGTCAGCTCTCACTAAACCGTATTTGCAATTATTATTAACAAGCGTATTTGACGTGGTGTCATTTAGGATAGTCCGTCATCTTTGATTTTATTTTCCTCAGAGCTATTGCGGATATTTTTTCTGTGTACTGTATTATTTACAGGTAACACTTAGTTGTAATTCATCTAAATGATTGATTGCAAGACATTTTGTACAGTGTAATCAAAGTTGCGAATTTGATTAATGCTGCAACACTTTATACACTGATATTCTGCTAAATTTCAAAATCTGTCAATGAAAACGAAAAAGAATTGAGGGTGAAGAGTTGGAATTATAATGCATACTAAGGTGAAATAAATTTCAAATATAAAAGTTGTCCAATTTGTTTTCGTTTTTATGAATCACTAGCAGTATCGCCCGGCGTTGCTCGGTTTGTAAGGAAAATAACTATATAAGCATTTTTAGAGAGTTATAGCCAAAAATTAGCAAAAAAATGCATTAAAAATCGAAAAAAAATTATGGTAAATTTTTTTTAAATCGTTGACTCGTCGTAGACATTTTTAGAGAGTTACTTCCCTTATATTAAAAAAAATATGCGTTAAAATGGAAAACAATGATGGTAAATTATTTTAAAAATTGTAGACTCATCGTAGACGCGTGCTAATACTGAGAAGGGGTTGATATGAATCACGACTATAAGATACCCGGTTTTGGTTAAACTGCACCGCAAAATGTGGGAGTAGTTAGGAATCTAAATCGTAGGAGACAGACACGCACACAACTTCACTTTTAAATATAAAGATTTCCCGATTTGTTTCGAAATTCCGAATGAAATATTGTCCGGATCTTGAAAGCATGAAGGCAAAATATACTCTCTCTCTCTCTCTCTCTTACATGTTTCAGTCATTTGACTGCGGCCATGCTGGAGCACCGCCTTTAGTCGAGCAATTCGACCCCGGGAATTATTCTTTGTAAGCCCAGTACTTATTCTATCGGTCTCTTTTTGCCGAACCGCTAGGCGACGGGGATGTAAACACATCAGCATCGGTTGTCAAGCAATGCTAGAGGGACAAACACAGACACACAAACATATACATACACACACACACACAACACACACACACACACCAGACACACACACATATATATATTATATATATATATATGTATATACATATATACGACGGGCTGCTTTCAGTTTCCGTCTAACAAATCCACTCACAAGGCTTTGGTCGGCTCGAGGCTATAGCAGAAGACACTTGCCCAAGATGCCACGCAGTGGGACTGAACCCGGAACCATGTGGTTGGTTAGCAAGCTACATACCACACAGCCACTCCTGCGCCTATACTGCTCAACTTCCTAATATTTTTACAATTTACATTATGCGAAATATATATTTCAAATATATACAGTACTGGTTATCAAAGCAAAGGGAATAATAATGATATCTGTTGGTAATATACAAGTTTAAAGCTATAACATTGCATATATAGGCTTTCATTATTTTCTCGAGTTAAATCATCCGGGGAAACATAGCCTGATAATTAATGATTAACGAATACTGCTATAGGACATTATTATCTCCTCCGTCAATTTTAAACTGGAGAACGCCATAGAAACTACATTTCTAAAAGGCGGAAAAGAACTACAAATACCCAAATGATCTGTAAATCTATTTCAGGTCAATGTCAGATATTTCTGAAGAACTAAAAGGAATTGTAAAATCACTCAAAGCCCAGTTGCTGTTTAGACAAACGAATGATAAAGAACTGTGGTTTAAGCGACTTGGAAGCAATTACATGTGCTACTGTAAGAGTATACTTCCGTATACATGATTTAGGAATGCAATTCTTAGTAGTACAGTCAACTTAAAAGAGAAGTATATTTCTTAGCTAAAGAGAAAGCCGATTATAATTTTGTTAAAGGAAATACATGGATACATGTTTGTCAGAAACTGAATACATGTTAAAATGACACGATTCAGTGAGCATGACAAAGGCATTAGTTATTCGTTAACTATGAAATGTTACTTTAAAAATATATACCAATAGAGGGCGCAGGAGTGGGGTTGTGTGGTAAGTGGCTTGCTAACCAACCGCATGGTTCCAGGTTCAGTCCTACTGCGTGGCACCCTGGACGAGTGTCTTCTACTATAGCCTTGTGAGAGGATTTGTCTGATGGAAACTGAAAGAAGCCCGTCGTATATATATATATATATATATATATATGTGTGTGTGTGTGTGTGTGTGTGTGTGTCTGTGTTTGTCTCCCCACCATGGCTTGACAACCGATGCTGGTGTGTTTATGTCCCCAGTTCGGTCAAAGTGAGACCGATAGAATAAGTACTAGGCTTACAAAAAACGAGAAAGCGGAGAAAATGTTACACGATTAAAAATACAAACAACAAGAATAACAGCAGGAATATTTCGACTAAAACGAAAAGTCAGGTTAAGCCGGCGTGTGAAGTGGAGGGCTTGCGGCAACAAAACATAGATGAGAGTCAGGAGACAGGAAAATAAGGTGTTGTGCGAGCAGCGGTCCGGCCAAGAAAGAAAAATAATTCTTGGCAGAGCACTGATCAAGTAGGAGGAAAGGAAAGAGGTAGGGAGCAGAGGATTGACGAATTAGGGAAGGAACTAGAGAGAGGGATAGGGAGAGAGAGAGCAAGGGAAAGAGGGGAAGGTACAAGGGAGATAATACAGTAAAATAGAGAAAATAAAGAAAGAGAATGCCAAGAAATGTGAGTGAGGGGGAACGAGAAAAAGAAAAATGGAATGAAAGAGAATTCCAAGAAAGTGAGAGAGGTGACTCA
This sequence comes from Octopus sinensis, assembly GCF_006345805.1. Lineage (NCBI taxonomy): Eukaryota > Metazoa > Mollusca > Cephalopoda > Octopoda > Octopodidae > Octopus > Octopus sinensis. The sequence continues at coordinate 55,086,958 of NC_043010.1, read as the reverse complement.
GAAAAAAGCACAAGGAAGCAAAAAAGTAAGTCGTACAGAATTTAGGGGCTAAACATAGAGGGGACAAGCAAGGACAGACAAAGGGATTAAGTCGATTACTTCGACCCCAGTGCGTAACTGGTACTTATTTAATCGACCCTGAAAGGATGAAAGGCAAAGTCGATCACGGCGGTAATTGAACTCAGAATGTAGCGGCAGACGAAATACCTATTTCTTTGCTACCCACAAGGGGCTAAACACAGAGAAGACAAACAAGGACAGACAAAGGGATTAAGCCGATTACATCGACCCCAGTGCGTAACTGGTACTTATTTAACCGACCCTGGAAGGATGAAAGGCAAAGTCGATCACGGCGGTAATTGAACTCAGAAAGTAGCGGCAGACGAAATACCTATTTCTTTGCTACCCACAAGGGGCTAAACACAGAGAAGACAAACAAGGACAGACAAAGGGATTAAGCCGATTACTTCGACCCCAGTGCGTAACTGGTACTTATTTAATCGACCCTGAAAGGATGAAAGGCAAAGTCGATCACGGCGGTAATTGAACTCAGAAAGTAGCGGCAGACGAAATACCTATTTCTTTGCTACCCACAAGGGGCTAAACACAGAGAAGACAAACAAGGACAGACAAAGGGATTAAGCCGATTACATCGACCCCAGTGCGTAACTGGTACTTATTTAACCGACCCTGGAAGGATGAAAGGCAAAGTCGATCACGGCGGTAATTGAACTCAGAAAGTAGCGGCAGACGAAATACCTATTTCTTTGCTACCCACAAGGGGCTAAACACAGAGAAGACAAACAAGGACAGACAAAGGGATTAAGTCGATTACTTCGACCCCAGTGCGTAACTGGTACTTATTTAATCGACCCTGAAAGGATGAAAGGCAAAGTCGATCACGGCGGTAATTGAACTCAGAAAGTAGCGGCAGACGAAATACCTATTTCTTTGCTACCCACAAGGGGCTAAACACAGAGAAGACAAACAAGGACAGACAAAGGGATTAAGCCGATTACATCGACCCCAGTGCGTAACTGGTACTTATTTAACCGACCCTGGAAGGATGAAAGGCAAAGTCGACCTCGGTGGAATTTGAACTCAGAACGTAACAGCAGACGAAATACCGCAAAGCATTTCTCCCGGCGTGCTAACGTTTCTGCCAGTTCGCCAGTTCACCGCGTTAAATGTAGATGTAATATCAATAGAACCGTCGATTTTTTTGTCTTTATGATTTAATTTTATTGAAACCGATTTGGGGAAATGGGATTCGTTTTAATAACATTCCACTGCAAAATCTTGTTCATAGTTAATTGCTTCAAATTAAATGCTTCAAAGTACTTTATCGGAAAAGCACTGAAGCAAAACTATTTGGGTTGAGTACTTAAACGTAGGTCAGCCTTAGCGTTAAGTTATCTACTCTATCCCAACCAATCTCCTTTTCATAAGAACATCAGTAACAATGTTTTGCAAGCACATGCTGTCGGAAATGAAACAAAAATGAAAAGATTAAACTAACTTTACACTCAATCCAATATACCATACTTAAACGAAAGGTGATGACATGAGTGTAGTGTCTGATGTATGTTGGCTATCTTGTGCTAAGGCATAAAAAATGACATTAATATTATCTCCATTAATTGTTATCCCAATATTGGTTTCAAATTTTGGCAGAAAACCAATTAGTTCAGAGGAGGAGTTAAATCGGTTGCATCGACCCCAGCGCTCAACTGGGACATATATCATCGGCACCGAAACAATGAAAGGCAAAGTCTATCTTGGCGGAATTTGAAAGCAGAACGCAAAGACGGACAATATGAGGCTAACCATTTTGCCCGTCGTGATATCAAAACTGCCAGTTCGCTGCCTTGCTATTTTCTGTTATTCATGCTGCAATCAAGGCGGGATAACAATTAGTTTAATAGCATTATAGATTTTGCTTGAGCCAGACGCGACCTGTGAGTTATAAATATGATAGTCACCATCTTTTGCTTTCTCTTGTTTTACATATATAAGTATTTATATGTATGTATATACATATATATATAATATATATATATATATATATATATATATATATATATATACATATATATACATATATATATATATATACATATATATATATATATATACATATATATAATATATATATATATATATATATATATAATATATATATATATATATATATTCCATATAAATTAGTGTACATATAATACACATATTTATACACAAGAGAGGTGACCTTTACGAGGACACGTTACATGCTTGAAGAGCAGTTAAATCCTAAACCATATATATATATATAATATATATATCTATATCACTTGACCGACCAGTCCATCAGAAGTAGTTACGCATCGCTGGTCACAATGCGTTCGCATTGTTTTAGCCTTCGAACGACGCCACCCCGCTGGCTAAGCGAGCGTATTTCATACACGAATTAACATTTTGAATATATTTAATATACGTAATATATTTAATGCATGTAATCTTTAAGATCTATAGTTTCAATCATTTGAACAGGAACAGTTATGAAACAGCGTTATTCCAAAAATACATGTAACAGATCGCCATGAATAAATGAATCTCACTTTTAAGGTTGCGAGAAAGATTATGTGTCAGCTACGTTGAAGTAAACTAGAGATTATTTGAAATATTATTACTCAGCTGGCATAGGAAAAGTTATACTTAGAAAATAGTTAAATGTATTTATGTAATATATGAACGTGAACCATTTAAACGTCTTCATATATTTAGTCCCAAGTGCAGGACACTAAACTAGGAAGGCATTGAACGAGGGGTTGGAAATAAATTAGTGTTTCTAACAAACTGTCACGAACTAAAGTGAACGTAGTGAACGAAACTGGATAAATATATGTATATATTACAACAGGGACACCCAGCTATTGTCGATAATATAAAACTGAAATATGGTTCCGCTTAGGAACACATAAACAGAGACACATAATTCCCTATGTCTTCATCTATCTTTCAGTCTCCTCACACACACACACAGATGCACACACACACATACATATATATATATATATACGCTCTCGCTTTACTTGTTTCAGTCATTTGACTGTGGCCATGCTGGGGCACCTCCTTTAATCGAAGTATTCGACGCCAGGACTTATTCTTTGTAAGTCTAGTACTTATTCTATCGGTCTATTTTGCCGAACCGCTAAGTTATGGGGACGTAAACACACCAGCATCGGTTGTCAAGGGATGTTGGGTGACAAACACAAACACAAACATACACACACACATACACATATACATATATACATATATACGACGGGCTTCTTCAGTTTCCGTCTACCAAATCCACTCACAAGGCTTTGGTCAGCCGGAGGCTATAGTAGAAGACACTTGCTCAAGGTGCTACGCAGTGAGACTGAACCCAGCACCATGTGGTTGGTACCGTAGCTACTTTATTTCATAACATTTGCCATTAAGGCAGTACATAGAGTAAGTCAGCTTTGCGGGCTGGACGAGGACATTAATGAAATGAATGATAATGAAAGAAGGATGATGGGGATGGGAGAGGACAAAAATCGCCCGCCGACTTCTGCTTCTCTAAAACATTGTTCTTTTAAAAACAAACACAAAACGAGGTATTAAACCTCATACAATTTTTACAATTTTTAAATTTTTGGACTTAACAGCATGTGGTTGGTACCGTAGCTACTTACCACACAGCCACTCCTGCATAGATATGTTGATACATACATACGTACATACGTACTTCTGTATAGATATGTCTGTACGTATCTGCACCCACGTTTAAACGCACTCTTAACGCGCAAACACATAGGTGAGATTAACATATATCTTTAATCTAGATTTTTATATGAATCACACATTTTGTTATTGCTCGCAGCGTATGTTTTCTCTTTTATTCATTTCAAATTTTATTTGTAGGTGCCTTTCAAATATGGGTTACAATTATTATAAATGCGGTGAAATATATTCATTGAATTTTATCACCTTCGATGAAAAATGTGATAACAAAGGATACAGTTACCGCGCCGGAAGGTCACTATCAAAATTACATATTTGTGTGTATGTGTTTATGTGTGTGTGTTTGTGTGTGTGTGTGAGAGAGAGAGAACATTTTTTGTTTAACGTCGAGTAAACTGCAATCAGGGGAGGAATCAAATAAGGAGGATATAGTGATATATACTTATTATTTCAATAGAATAGTAAATCTTACCTAAAAATCTTATATGCAACAAAAAGGGAGACAATTAAACCTAGTATTTGTTCCTATCATTTTCTCTTTTCTTGTTTTTTTCCTATGAATTTTCATTGTAAAACTGAAACTATCTATCTATTCTTATTTCTTTCTTGCCCACAAGAGGCTAAACATAGAGGGGAGAAACAACGACAGACAAAGGGATTACATCGACCCCAGTGCGTAACTGGTACTTATTTATTCGACTCCGAAAGGATGAAAGGTAAAGTCGACTTCGGCGGAATTTGAACTCAGAACGTAGCGGCGGACGAAATACCTATTTCTTTATTACCCATAAGGGGCTAAACACAGAGGGGACAAACAAGGACAGACATAGGTATTAAGTCGATTACATCGACCCCAGTGCGTAGCTGGTACTTGATTTATCGACCCCGAAAGGATGAAAGGCAAAGTCGACCTCGACGGAATTTGAACTCACAACGTAACGCAGACGAAATACCGCTAAGCATTTCGCCCGGCGTGCTAACGTTTCTGCCGACTCGTCGCCAATCTATCTATTCTGCCTTATGCCTTACATCGATGTCTTCTACCCCAATTTAAAACTTCAGAAAACGTAACGCACCCTATGTTTATGCTTGTACCTCCATATATATTTATATTAATAATTCTAACTTACACAAAGTACAAGTTTTTTTAAAAAAAAACATGTAGAAAACGAATATGAGAGCAAACAGTTACAAAAATGCACGTAACGGTGGTGGGTGGGATGAAGACTTTTGGAAAATCCACACGATCCGATTTCTTCCGTCATAACTTTCAGGGAAATGCATAACTTTTGATGAAACTTTACAGAAGCACATTTCAAATGGCATAGCTTATGATTATAAAGATATTTGTGGTGAAAATGTTTTTTCCTGAATGTTATGATGGAAACAATTCAGAACGTGTGAATTTTCCGAATGTCCTCTCCCCATCCACCCATCCACCACCTGTTCGTTTGCATGAATTTTTGTTTTCAAATTCATTTTCTACACGTAGTTTCACACCTACTAGTCTGGCTTTCTTTCGTTATGATGACCGGGTGCTAGACTAGATCCTGAAATTTATGAGGGAAGAAAACGGATCGGGTGAACTTTCCGACATTCCTCTTGCCACCCTTTCGGAAAACATTTCCCCACAAATTACTTTATAATTGTATCTATTCTGTTTGAAATATGTTGTGTAAAATTTCATTAAAAGATATCCCTTTTCCTGAAAGTTATGTAGGGAAAAAAAACCGATTGTGTGAATTTTCCGACAGTCTTCTCTCCACCATTTCCGAAAAAAGTTTCACAGAAATTTCCTTATAATCGTAATTTGTGCCATTTGACCGGTATTCGTGTAAAATTTCATCAATATATATCCATTGTCTTGAAAGTTATGAGGAAAACATCGTATCTTGTGAATTTTACGAAAGAAGACACCTCCCCGCCTCACGTTCGTGTGCGCAATTTGTTTTTTATATTCGTTTTTTCTACACATTTTTACACATACTAGGCTTTTTTTTATGGTTTTTTTTTTAAAGGTGACAAACTTTATATTGACCGAAATTCATAATTTTCCAAATTTTCTTTTTTACAGCATATAAATGTATTTATGAGGGAAATATAAAAAAAACATCAATACATGCGAGAGTGATTAAGAAACGAGGCGGGTCGTCTTCGGATGTGCTAGACACAATAGCCAAATTACCCTTAAATCATTCACTTTCCCCTCTGAATTTTTTTTTTTTTTACCGAAAATGCTCCTACTTTGGTTTTGACGTGCAAAACAAATTGGCCAAAATAGGTCCTAGTGGGATGATAAGGGAGGGTGTGATAAAAAAAAGAGTTTTTTCTTACAAAGACCATAATTTCGAAGGCTATGGTTTAAAAAAATTGTGAAAATCCCTGAAAAAATGTTCTCCATAAATTTTCTTTATAATCGTAATTTCTGCCGTTTGAAAAAGATTTGTAAAATTTTCATTGAAAGATACCCAGCCTCCTGAAAGTTATGAGGGGAAAAATTCAGATTGTGTGAATTTTCAAAATCTCCTCTCTCCACTACCTCAGAAAAATTATTTCCTATAAATCCCTATATACTCTGAAGCCATAACATCTAAGGGGCATTTGTTAGAAAATTTTGTTAAGAAGTATCCGTCTTTCTAGATGTTATGAGGCAACAAACTCGGGGGCGTATACATCAGTAGTAATACCCTGTTAGTTATAAGATTTTTTTCATTTCATTTCTATTTCATTCAAGGTTTGCAATGTTCTGTCCCCTTCTTTTCCTCTTTCTCTTTCTCAAACACACACATACTGCAAAGCTTACAGATGGACTGTGGAATTGAAAGCTCTAAGTTGATTTTAGAGGATGGTAAAACTTGACAAACTGCTTCTCCCTCTGTTGTTGGACTACCGTAATGTTTGTTTAAAAAACACAGATTAGGACAGATGAAATTAGGAAAGCAATATTTACTCACCAAGTGAGCAAACAAATGATTAGACGTAAAATATAAAATTATTAGAATTGGGAATCAAATATGAAAATATCCTTTTCTAATCTAAGCCCAAGACTCGAAAATTTTGTGGAGGGAGCCAGTCGATTAGATCGACCCCGGGTTGCCACTGCTAGTACACATACATACATACATACATACATACATACATACATAATACACACACAGGCATATCTATCTATCTATCTATATATATACCTACTTATATATAAACATACATACAAACACAGGCATATATATATATATTCGGAGAGAGGGAAAGAGAGAGAGTGAGTGCGAGATAGAGATAAGAAATTTATGTGTTTACTCACATAACAGTGTGTAGGCTTTCCCGTACACTACCTTACACATGCTACCATGGAAAGAACTATTGCAAGCCGAACATAATAGTGAAAACCCATGCGTAAAACACATAAAACATATTACTATTATGTAGATCACTAAGATAAGAAAAGCTATAGGAATAGAAAGCATTTATTTTTTGATGCATTTTGATCCATATATATTTTCTCTTAAAGGGGGGAGTCACTATAAAAGGCGGCCTCGTATAGAGTTATGGACAAAACATGAGAGTTTATACGCAGTTATACTGCTGCAATTAGTTATTCCAACACATATACGTACACACATAAATACATACATACATACGGACGTACATAGATGCATATAGCTATCCATCTATCTATCTATCTATCTATCTATTCATCTATGTATGTAAGTCTTTCTCTCTCTCTCTCTCTATTTCTTTCTCTGTATACACACACATACATATATATACACACACATACATATATACACACACATACATATATATACACATATATTGTTGTACTTCGGGTTGGTCATTCTTTTTGCTCAATAAACACATGCACTATATAATCTTTTCTTCACTCCTTTATTATATTTTCTTCTTCTATCCCATGTCCATTGTCGGGAAATCTCTCGTCAGCCATCTGTGACCTCTTCAGCGACATTGTTCGTTTTCGTGAGTGCTCATGCTGCACTCACTCCTTTCTACTCTTCTATAATATAAGCGGAGCAAAACCTCGCACGAACAGGAAGAGTGCCTCTGAAGAGGTCACAGATGTGTGACGAAAGATTTGTGGACAATGGACTTGAGTTAAAATAACAACAATAATAAACCAGTGAAGAACAAATATATAGTGCGTGTGTTTATTTGGCCCCAAAATACATACAAAAGGAAAACCATCAAGAAATACAACGATATCTGTTTCAACACATGCTTTCACGTCAAGTATCTTGCGACACAAATTGATAAACGTATATATATATACATATTAGAAGAAATGAGGTACTCAGAAAATCGGATGGTTTATATTTACAGATATTTATTTGTATATTACATTTTTTATATATCATATAACTTAGATCATGTATTAGTGCTTTCTCCCATTCTTGTGGGGTTTTCAAATATATGTATATATATATATATATATGAAAAAACAAGTCAAAAATAGAAAATGCTAAGATGATTTTATAGTGAATCTTTCAGTACCGGTTAAGACCTTTTCAACTGTAACGATTAAATAATTAAATTTAGAAAAATTAGAAGAAAAGTTTTTTTAAAAGAATATTTCTGTAGTAGTGTTCAGATATAAGTAGCATTCTGCCTTTCTCTGACTCCCTTGTTTGCACTTGTGTGTTCGAGGTCGTTTTCAGTTCTTGGTAGGATAGGTGAAGAATAATGAAGCTGATGTGGAGAGGGGTGGGGAAATCTGGGGATGCCTTAATGGTCGTATTTTGAATGGTCAGTGGCTGACTGGCTGACAGTAGTCGCAGTTCAATTCAGGAATTGTTTATGGAATTTGCGGAGGCGTTATACTGAAAGACATTTGTGACAAGGTTAAGGGGTGGAAGGTGGAGAAGTAGAAGAAGAAGAAGATGACGATGTTGATGATGATGATGATGAAGAAGAAGAAGAAGAAGAAGAAGAAGGAGAAGGAGAAGATGGTGGTGATGATGGTGGTGATGATGATGACGACGATGATGATGATAATGATGATGATGAAGAAGAAGAAAAAAACAGAGAAGGGAGAATATGAATGGGTGTAAGTATAGCTTTGATGGGGCTGATTAGTAATGGATTCTATGGAGTGTAATATTTGTGTGTGTATATATTTCTTTTATTCTAAAGTTGAGGTATATTAATTGTTTGTCGTAGACCCGTTAAGAAGTGGCTTGTATTTTGTGATAAAGAGATTTTCTTTACTTATTCGTTGTCTCGAGGTTGTATCGTCCCTAAATTGGTAGAGGGGGAAAATTCAGAAGTTTGGTGTTTTTTTGTTGGCGCAAGTATCTATGTGTTGGCTAAAAGCTATTTTTCTGTTTTGGGGAATTTTTATCTGGGATCTGTGCAGGGCCATTCGTTTACGCAAACCATTTTTTGTTTGGCCTATGTACTGCTCTTGACACCCGGAGCAGGTTAGTGAGTATATTAGGTTCTCCGAAGCACATGTGAAGTTGCTTTTCACTGTAAACCGTTGTCTCTGTTTGAAGGAGAACTCTGATCCCTCAATTAGATAGTCGCATATCCCGCAATTGGGTCTTCCACATTTTTTTACTGTCGGCTTCTGTGTTGAAGAGTGAATTCGGGCTTGTGTAAGGAGACTTTTCATGGATCTAGGCTGTCTTTTGCTTTTTATGATCGTGTGTGTTTGGAGGATTGTGTTCATTCTGTGGTCTTTTTTTAGGAGGGGTATGTTGGGGAGGATGGTGTCGAAGGCTTCGTTATTGAGAGGGTTGTGTGTGGAGATGTATGGTAAGGCTTTTGGTTGTAAGTTTTTCTTTGATTTGGGATGTCTCAGTTCCTTGATGTTAAGTTGAAGGGCACGTTGAATGCACTTGTCAATAAGTGAAGGTGGATAGTTCCTGGTGATAAGGGTATCTTTTAGTTCTTGTAGTCGTGTGTCTCTGGTGTTTGCGTTAGAGACTATAGTGCATATCCTTTTTGCTAGATTGAAGGGGATATTCATCCTGGTGTGTCTGGGGTGGCATGAATTGAATGGAAGATATTGCTTAGAGTCTGTAGGCTTATAGTATATGTCTGTTTCTATTATATTATTAGCTTTCTTAATGAGGATATCGAGGAAGGGGAGTTGTTGTTGGCTATATTCCATCGTGAATTGGATGTTTACGTCCAGTCCGTTTAAAATTTTCTGGAATTCTATGAGTTTTTCTATATTTTTATGCCAAAGGATGAAACAGTCATCTAGATATCTCTTCCAGTTGTTTTCTATGTAGATGGAGAAAGGGCTGCCATATCTTTCTAGAACCTTACGATACAGACTGATCTCTAGGTATCCTATGACTAGGTTGGCAAAGGAGGGGGCCATTCGTGTACCCATCGCAGTCCCCGATTTTTGTCGGTAGATGTTGTCATTGAAGGCGAAGAAGTTATTTTCCAGGATGAATTTAACCCCTTCTATCACAAATTCTTTTTTGATGCGGTGTGGTAGTTCGTTGGCGTGATTCTCTAGCCAGAATATATATATATATATATATATATATATATATATATATATATATATATATATATATATATACATATATATATACTAAAGTACTTGCGATTAGATGATCGCATGCGTACACAACCATATTGGCAGACTAACATTCCCAGTTCTATCCGTGGATATAACTAAGTTTTCTCATCAAAGAGACGAATTAATTCATTAAATTAGTGACATGAAAAATGACATTAAAAAATTAATGACAATTAGTGGTAGTTCCACTTGCTCGTTTTCATTATCATCACAATTACTAATTGAAAATTCATGAATTATATGCTTTAGCGTTTCTTTGTGTATTTCTCCTGCATCTAATTATCAATTTTTTTGCTATCTTTCAACGTCACCATTCGTCTTTATCTATCCGTCGTTTTCAAAATCTGCGTGTGCGCTATTTCATTCCAACGCGCCAATAAATTTGTACTCAGATAATCCCATTCATATTCACACACAAATACACACACAAGCAACTTCTCGTCAATTTTAATATAGCTGTTTCTTTCATTACAGAAAATAAATGAATCGAGTTTCCGAAAAATATGCACTCTTTTACTCTTTTACTTCTTTCAGTCACGTGACAGTGGCCATGGTGGAGCACCACCTTTAGTGGAGCAAATAGACTCCAGCATTTATTCTTTGTAAGCCCAGTACTTATTCTATCAGTCCCTTTTGCTAAACCACTACGTTACGGGGACGTAAACACACCAGCAACGGTTATCACGCGATGTTTGCGGGGACAAACACAGACACCCGATCATATACTCACACATATATATATATATACATATATATATACGACGGGCTTCTTTAGTTTCCGTCTACCAAATCCACACAAAAGGCTTTGGTCGGCCCAAGGCTATATAGTAGAATACACTTGCCTACGGTGCCACGCAGTGGGACTGAACCCGGAGCTATGTGGTTCGTAACCAAGCTACTTACCACACAGCCACTGCTGCGCCTAATTAACCCTGTTAATAAAATTTCGTTAAGTGCATACGATTTCTTCAATTTAATAAATGTACTGCATTCTCTGTATCTGTCATATTATTTATCAAACATTGAATGCTTCTCATTCTCTCATACATAACAGCCGACATACGTCTGTCGTTTCCCAGAAAGAAATGTGTTCTCATCACCTAGTGTGTATATTCATTTCTACTCTAGGCATAAGGCCCGACATTTTGGGGGAGTGGTCTAGTCGATCACATCGACTCCAGTACTCAACTGGTACTTAAACTTATCGACCTCGAAATGATGAAAGGCAAAGTCAACCTCGGCGGAATTTGAACTCAGAACGTAACGGCAGACAAATGCCGATAAGCATTTCGCCCGGCGCGCTAACGTTTCTTATTTCTTTATTACCCACAAGGGGCTAAATATAGAGGGGACACACAAGGACAGAAAAAGGGATAAAGTCGATTACATCGACCCCACTGCGTAACTGGTTCTATATTTATCGACCCCGAAAGGATGAAAGGCGAAGTCGAAGGAGTGCTCCTATATAATTATAGATATTCAGAAAACAGCATATACTCATAGAGGCATTAATTATTATACTTAATGTACCACATATTTATCATCAAATGAACTGTTACCAAAGAATATTACGAATAATTAACATTGAAACAATATATAAATGTGCTTTTGATAGAAAATATATGCTCAGGAAAAAATACGAGTTTCAAAATATTAGCTATTACAAGTAGTACATCAATTCTTTTATATCTCGTTTAATAAAAAAAAACAAGATGACAGCGGGATGGAGAAATTATGTATGGAGCTATTAAAGCCATATTTCTGAAGCATACATTAGCAGATTAAACGCAACAAAGAATAGAGATGAATTAAAACTACATCAATGGAACTTAGACGGGTAGTTATTGTGCATCTTTGACAGAAACGGTTGTTTGGCAACATCGTTAGAGCATAGAAAAAAATGTTTTGCGTATTTGTTCCGGTGCTTTAATGAATGATTTCAATTACTGCACAGGTAAATTTACTTGTTTCACTTATAATTTTTTTTTCCTTTCAAGAATGACTAAAACAATATAGCAGCGATGTTGTCGACTAACTTTGCCCGTTAAAATTCTAGGCGCTATGTACTTTAGAATTTAATATAACGTTTAAAAAGTATGAAAAAAAAGATCATTGTACATTATGAAAGGCTCAGAAATGGCTGTGTGGTAAGTAGCTTGCTTACCAACCACATGGTTCCGAGTTCAGTCCCACTGCGTGGCACCATCGGCAAGTGTCTTCTACTACAGCCTCGGGCCGACCAGTCTTGTGAGTGGATTTGGTAGACGGAAACTGAAAGAAGACTGTCGTATATATGTATATATATATATACATATACATATATATATATATGTGTGTGTGTATGTGTGTGTGTGCGTGTGTGTATGTGTGTGTTTGGGGGCCTGTGTTTGTCCCCCCAACGTCGCTTGACAACTTATGCTGGTGTGTTTACGTCCCTGTAACTTAACGGTTCGGCAAAAGAAACCGGTAGAATAGGTACTCGGCTTACAAAGAATAAGTCCTGGGGTCTATTTGCTCGACTAAAGGCGGTGCTCCTGCATGGCCACAGTCAAATGACCGAAACCAGTAAAACAGTAAAAGAGTAAAGAGTAAAATGTAAATAGTAGGCTAAAACGCAATGAACAAATGTTAGCTCAGTATCGGTATTACACATTTGTCCACTGATATCTAAAATAATAAGATCATTGATCGGGGAAGCCAAAACAAGCCACTGTAGAATACCTAGGTAGTGATTAGTGGCTATTTAAGCTATAAGTTCGTGGATGATTAATGGGTTAGATGGGTTGAAGGAACAAAGACTCATGGAATATGGTATATATACTCATTACCCCTTTTATCTCCTTGTTATTTACATTAGGCGTACTCGGATACGACACGTCGTAACGAAACCTGTGTTGGTTATAATTTCTATAGACAATCAAGATATTTATCCGAAACAAGTAATCTAATAGCACTGCTAACACAGTAGAACGCAGTATTGACTTATAAAAGCGATTAATACACTGTTGTTTATTATCGCAGCATAACGAATTACCTTGTCCCTATGTAGTGACGTAGGTTCAGGTCTTTCGGGAGCTGCAAAACTAATAACAACTGAGTTTAATAGGGTCTCGTATTAACGTTGGAATTTACATCACATTGCTCTGAACAGGATGCTAATGTACCGCCTGATTAATATCGCTATCGCTTCAACACATTTACAGCTGTTTGATTGGAGCAACGTGAAATGAGATGTTTTATACCTAAACACAATTCACCTGCTGGTCCAGGATTAGGGCCCACGATCATGAATGCGTTCCGTAACACTCAGTGCTTGGGCCTTACCTTTGTCAAATTACTCAGACATCTCTACGATATTATATAGAGATATATATTTTGGACGATGAATAACCGAACCTTTACACCTAAAAGTGCATTCTCGTATTTATTTCGTATCCCGCGATGCCAAATACGTACTTTTCTCTGGATGACATAACAAACCACCGAAATATTGGAGCCAATATAGTTCACTCGTTAGGATGGTGACCTGGAAGATCGTCGGACGCCCAGCGAATTGCTTATTGGTAATTCACCCATTTTAACACTTTGGGTACAGAATCAGACGAGACCAACTTTACATTTTCATCGTTTCGGGGCGGTTAAAATATGTACCAGTTAAACACTGAGGTCAATATTTTCGATTTAATCCCTCCACCGAAATTGTTTGGCCTTAGGTCTAAATTTGGAATCATTAAAATCCTGTTGCTCACTCCCCATATTTCTGGAGTTGGGCCTAAGAGAGTAGCGAATGTATAGAACAGAATTAATAGCATGTAACATAATTTGTTTTCACTTCACTTTTCTCTAATTATTTGCAATGTATGTCATGGAGATTGGAATTATTTAATGAAAGACGTACTTAAACGAGGATAATATATTTTGCGATAATATACGAAATTCGTAAGAGTAAAAAAAAATAGCTATAGCGTAGCAGTATACCAATTATTAATTGAGCCATAGTCGTTATCTAGGAACCTATAAGGGATAACATTTTAGGATACGGAACCGGTTATTCATATTGAGACTTTACTCCGTATTTGAGTCTTTGCAAATAAAGTAAAAAACAACAAGAAAATGAGCGATCCGCAAGTGGTCACTGACCCTGTCAAAATGATAACCAATCACTCGACACTGTCGTCTTAGGAAAATAAAAGACCCTGTCGTTAATCTTCCCGGTAAGCGATTATATCATTCATCTAACGAACTAAATGTAGATTTGCGAAGTAAAATAGATGATGATCTAATTGATTACATTAGTTCCGAAGTAATGAAACTATATAGTGAAATTCGGAGACATCGGCTAGAATGAAAGATAATAGCACTTGGCTTCGTTTATATTCGTATTATATCTCATTCTAATGGTTTTCACTTTCTCCTCTGTCAAAATTGGATATTCTCCAATGAGAGGATTGATTACTTAAAAATTGTTAATCATGGATGATCTGATATTGTTTAAGATATCACGCCGAATAATCGGTTCACATCTCGGTAAACGTTGGCACCGAATTAGTTGTATTGTCGATGTCAAGATTAAGTAGGTGAGAGCGAATGAGTGTACGTACTTAACAGAGGAATAATTAGTTTCATAGAGATGTTTCCACGTAATTAGAGTGATGGAAATAACAATTTACTAAAGCGTATTTCATACGACGTTAATTGTTTGACACCCACAAGAGATTGAACTTTAACAGAATTAAGACTGTAAAAACTTCAAGAGCCATATCGACTGTATCAAAAATATACTGAGCTGTGTTACTGAATCGCATTACTGATCAATAAAATCACAGAGAAGAAACTAAAACAGAAATCAAAGGAAACGTATTAGCGACACATGCAACATTTCACCAAATGTAACAGGCTTGATCGAACCGCAGGGTTTAAAAGATTTACATAACTATAGAATTTTCATTAGAACAGACAATAGTTTATATTTCGGAATGAACAGCAACTTAAAACAACTAAAAATAATATAAAAATTTTGTAAATCTTTGAAGATGGAAATAGTGAGGGAAACCTGATATTTAAACGAATCAAGTGACTGAAAGAAATAAACGCAAAGCAGTGATCAAAGGATGCGCTGGCTTTAAACATAAGGTTAGCAAAATAGAAAGTATATTGATTAACGGAAAGCAATATGAAACGAAAGTTTCAGACTTTGGTCTCTACATCAGTGAAACAAGCATTTCAAATGGAAGATATTTAAGACTGTATGTCTAAAAGTAATGTATAACTCATGTTTATTTGTATAAACTGCGCAATACTGAATGACTTCATTATGGCATCCGTCGTCTGTCGAAGAGTTAATGCTTTAGATTCAGCGCAAATGAAATTAAATAAGTTCCTTTGTCTCTGCTCCATATATAATCGCGGATTTTAAAACCATTTTCTGTTTTCTACTCGGTTTGTAAGACAATATTATATAACATTAATGTCTATTTGGTGGTTTATTGAAAGAAAAATAGTATGTATGAAAATGTGTTGGCAATTATATTATTTAGCATTAACTCATAAATTAGTCAAACATGCATATTATGATGCATACCTGATAAAGACAAAGTACCAAGATATACCAAACATAAATAGCAAACATAATGTTTTTATTTTTTCACCTTAAATTACAGTAGACCGTGTAGAGATATGGAGATTCTGATGAAAACGACAAATTTACACATTACATATTACTAAATGGTATAAGCAATTAAAGTTTTAGTGACCCTGGAGTGACTCGTTGTCTATGGCATTAGTTCTCACCCGGGGCCCATATGGCCCTTCGTTAGAGGTCCATATAAGATTTTGTTGTTAAAATATATGAGCAATAAATGAGTCATAGATGTATCTATAATGTACAAAAAATTTCAATTTTCTATCCAATTCCTAGTAATATTTAATAACAAAAATACAATAATTCTAATTTTTTGTGTACCTCAAATGATTGCGGACCAGTAGAGTAATATATGAATCAAAACGGGTCAGTGGGCAAGAAACTGTTGAGAACTGCTACTCCATAGTAATACTTCTTCCACTTTCTCAATGCTGCAGTCATTTAACAGGTACTAAGAAATAGCAAAATGTCGTTCTGGATTCATTGTCGAAACAGGACTGCAGAATTTTTCAAAATCCAAACAGTTAAAAGTGATCAAAGGAGGATAAACTATTGGTGACAGCATCTTGTAGAGACGAGTTAAGACATTTAAAGATGAGAAACAACTGTGGCAACGAACTACACCAGCAACAGCGAAAAAGAATAAGATATGGACTCACATTTACCATGTTAACTTTCAACATCCACGCATTTGTCAAAATATCAGGCTTATCAGAATAATTACTTGCCCCATCGGCGTTGGAACCTGGATCTGGTGGGTCCCGACGTTCAGTTTTTAGATTCCATGTGGGATAGACTTTAGAGCGGACAACACAATGACTCGGTTGACGAGAACGTGGATGTGAAAATGTGATTACAAGAAGGAAAATCTAATTATTTTTCAAAGTAAATCCTAGATACTTGTTTAGCGATGGTGCAAATCCATCACTTCACACGGAGTCTAGATTGGCTAACGCGTTTTATTGGTGGAGGCACATGGCCTAGTGGTCAGAGCATCGGATTCGCAGTCGAGGGATCATGGGTTCGAATCTCAGACCGGGCGGTGTGTGTGTTTATGAGCGAAACACCTAAGCTCCTCGGGGCTCCAGCAGAAGGTAATGGGGAAATTTTGCTGACGCTTTCGCCACAACTTTCTCTCACTCTTTCCTCCTGCATCTTACAACTCACCTGCGACGGGCCGGCGTCCCGTCCAGGTGGGGAATCCTATACGCCAGGGAAACCTGCCCTTATGAGCCAGGCAGGGCTCGGGAAGGAACAAACAACAAAATGCGTTTTATTAGATGAGGAGTTAGTCTACAAATGTCATCAACTTTAGATAACTGTCAGTTAATAAATAAAAATTATAATCACTTAAAAGATGCAGTCACTGCTGAAACACGGAGAAATCCTTTAAAAGTAGGGTAAATCTTAGGATTTATATTTATTTTGGTACAAAAAGTTATGAACTGAAAAGGATAAATATATTTTTATTAAGATTCTGTTTTTTTTTCTCTCTTGCAAAAAATACAAAATTTTATTTATAACTGTATAAAAGATTCATGAATATAAATGAGATTATAAATATTTGTGTCAGAAAGTTAACGGCAGTAAAACTAACGAAATGGGAAAAGTCTAATAATATAATATATACACAAATATGTTAATGAAACAATATATAGATATCGGTCAATGTATTCTTTAATTTACTTATAATTTACCATGGATTTCCTCCTCCCGATTCATGAGTGTACTCTTAAATCGCTGTTCTAATGGTTTCAAATATTAGTACAACGCCAGCAGAATTGAGTGTACTAAGCCGATTACATCGACCCCAGAGTTCAACTGGTATATATTTTATCGACCCAGAAAGGATGAAAGCCAAGGCTGACCTCACTCGAATTTGAACTCTGAATGTAAATACGGACGAAACACCCTTAAACATTTTGCCCAGCGTGCATACGATTCTGCCAGCCCATAGCCTTCTTCTGTTCATGTAAGCTAAATAGCTTTGAGCTCCTATATAGAAGCTTTCCATACTTATTTGTATCTCCTCCTCTCATCATTCTTGATACATTTCACTAATACAGGGCCCAACACTAAACATTGCAACAAGTCCTTTTACAGAACATAGCTGCGTACATCTGCACTGTAAATCTTCAAGTAGCGTTTGAATCATTCTCAGCAATCTAAGAACGACGGTGATGTCGAAAAGTACAAAACTACCGCATTATTGTGTTAGAGTATTAGTGGCTGTGTATTCCACCGACAGATATATATTTAAAGTAATCATGGGGTGCAATCAATGTGACATACCGTATGGCAAGATGGACATTTTAATTACGTTGGGTTTCCACAGAAATACCGCAACAAAATTCATTTAGGTTCCGAAATAGACACCAAATTCCACACGATTGAATCGAAACCCTGAACTTGGGATTATGAGATGCCTTCTTAATCATTATGCTACGTTGTGAGAAGTATGTAAGTTATAAATTTACGGTAGTAAACTTTAGAGACAGAATCGGTAATGGATACATAGCAATAAATTTCAAAATATTTTTGTCCAGTGATGGATATTTGTGTAGATGTCTAGCTACTCATCTCTTTAAAAATACTTTTAGACAAATAAATTTTATAGCAACCAGAATATCAGGCTGCGTATCGTACAACTGTTAACCTTTAGGCTAATATCCTGTCATGTAAACTGATATAAAAAGGAGAACGAAAATGCTGAAGAAATGAAAGAAAACATGGTATTAAATCCTGGTACATTAAATTTCTTTTAAAGATGCAATATTGAAGATATTCCTGAGATGTTAACAACGTCAGTCAAATGCAGTGCTTAAAACATCAAAAAGGACTCGTATGAAAGAATGGGAGCGAACGTTTCCTTGCCGGTAATGGCGCATTTCATTTTGTAAATCCGTTAGGTGTCTGACTATAACAACAAAAACAGGACAATTACTTACACTATTACAAAGAAACCTCTTAAGAGAGAAATCTATCAAGTCAAATAATTCTGTGCCACAACATAATGGTATTCAAATTTAATTGCAGTTAAATCCCAAGCGGCCCAAAAGTAAATGCCGCGATAGCGAGCATTGAAATTTCATAATAAAATGACATAAATATATGCTACATGCGCAGTGTCCCACTACAGGACGTCTGTTTCATCTGCAGGTTATTAATGCAAAATCATTTCCTTCGCTTAGTGACAAGTGTCGAATGATTTATGGTCAAATTTGTACACGAGTCTTGTTTAAATATTTAATACGTAATTATTAAATTCTGTTAACATCGGAAATATAATTAACTAACGACTATTGAGAATATACACTGAGTTGAAGATTAATATTGTCAACAGTTCACGTGTTTCTATGCAAAGATGGTATGGCATTCCCAACATTTACAGAAACCATGGTGAATGCAAATACATTCTCAGCATAATATATGTAGGTTCATTCTCTACAAGAAATACTTTCACATAAAATTTTTTCCATATCCACAGAAAGGAATATATTTTAGGAACAAGAATTCAAAAATAAACTAAAATAAAAAAAGAATACAGGACTATAAACGTGGAAGCGCAATGGCCCAGTGTTTAGGGCAGCGGATTCGCGGTCGGAGGAACGCGGTTTCGATTCCCAGACCGGGCGTTGTGTGTGTTTATTGAGCGAAAACACCTAAAGCTCCACGGGTCTCCGGTAGGGGGTTGTGGCGACCCCTGTTGTACTCTTTCGCCCCAACTTTCACTCTTTCTTCCTGTTCCTGCGATGGACTGGCCTTCCGTCCAGCTGGATGGGTTGGGGTGGGGGGCATATGCCATAGAAACCGGGCCCATGGCCCTGGCTAGGCTTGTAAATGACGCATACATGAATAAAATGACTATAAACATTTACGTCAAGGGTGACATATAAACACATATGACAATGACGATTTGCAAAAGATACAATGGGAGATAGTTATAAACATACATACAGAGATAGAAAAGAGTCTGTAACTGAAGGATTGAAATAAAACGCCTTAATAGATGCTGACCCATCAAGTGATCTGCCTCTATTAAGTTTTTTTTGGTTTTTATTATATTCCTATTAGCAATGGAACACATTCAGGCATTCGTTTTCGATGGGTGTTCTCCAACCATCAAATCATGAAGAAACTAAACTGATTCACAGGGGTCATTCTCTATATTCTTAACTCATTCTCACGAAATTCACTGGCAGACAATAAATTCATCGTTTCCCTCCCTGATTTTATCGATTGTATCAAAAAATAAAATGGTAAGGAGATGCACTTGCATAGCAAATGACTTGCTCTGAGTTCGTGCGCTGGGACGAAAAAAATTACAACGTCGAATGTGTTTATAAGCAACTTAAGAAACACACAAAACCGTTAGATTCACTTCAACATTTCAATTTAATTTGTCAAAATATTTTAAATTTAAATGTTGAAGTGAATCTAACGGGATTTTTTTGTGTGTGTTTCTTAAATGGCTTATAAACACCTTCCACGCTGCAATCGTTAACATGGTAAGGGTTTACGTGAAAAGAAATTTGTGGAATTCAAGTTTGTTTCCGTCTTAATCGCCACAAATGTGTCTTCTTTTCAAAACCAAGGAAAAGAGGGTGACACATTCTCTTTAAAGTAAAACAACTCAATGTTATTCACACACAGTACGAGAGTGAGCAAAAAATTATCCATTACGTGCACCTCGGACATTTCTAATACTAATAGCTTTTCTATTGTACCAAAAAGAAACCTGTTCACATACCTATTGGTCATATATTGTAAAAGTTGACCCAAACCGAATCCGTTGATTATAAGCCATTTTGTTGATTTAATACGACATATTGAACGCCACGTAGCATCGCGAACAACAAAGATATACATGACGTAAATGTTGGCACATCATACAAAGTGCAACCCTACAAGTAACATACTGTGTAAGGCTGAGAATATTCTAGAAGTAAGACTTTCATATTGGTCTTCTGTTGTCTTTGATTTATATGACTGCAACCACTGGTCAGTGTTTAATCAAGTGTCTGTGAAGACATGTATGTCAACGATTATTCTTAATCACAAAAAACAAACAGAACTTTCATTTGTAGTACCTATGAACGCATCATCAAGCAAATTTTACTGAAATATTTGATCAGAGTATGTTACTAACAAACACATTCTGTCACCGGCGAATCACGTTATCGGAGAAATGAAATCCAGAGAAAAGCTGGATGATAAATGCTAAAAGAAATCAATGTGTCACTGCCTTTGCGTGAATTTTCAGTGAATAACCATTTTATGTCCAATTAGCATATATTCTGCAAAGATTGTCCAAGTTTCTATTTACCTGGGGGCGGGAACTAGATTGGACGTTGCTCAATTATCCCTATTTCTTTTCGTTCATATGTTTTCAATATTTCTTGATAAAAGGCAGAAGTCGAAGCGTTAAATTATTTATCTTGTGTTTCTTTTCAATATTTGCTGTCTTTGATTGGAATATAC
>NC_043010.1:55040533-55060533 GCF_006345805.1 Octopus sinensis | reverse complement strand
ATATCATATATAAAACGAATGAGCATTTTGCATTGTACCATGTTCTCATGCTTTTCGTCCCCACAGTTTCAACTAAGAATAACTCTGACACGTCTTGTGAATTTCGGGGAACAGTAGGACTTCGTATGCAAGACAATCATCATCGTTGTCGATGCTGAATGACAAAAGGGATCCAAATAGAGGTCCATATATACAGTTGTTTCAACTAGGTACGCATCATTATTGTCACCAAATATGCTTGAGGAGCTCATTTGTATTCATAAACCTCATATTTTGTCTCATAAATGTACAGTTAATTGTGTATCCCCATTTAAAATGTTTCCCCCATTTGGCTGAGTTGTCTGAAAGCATTCAGTTCAGTCGAATTCTGATACATTAAATCGAGGGATTGTAGTCTGTTGCTTCAAGGAATGCATCTTCCGGCTGCTGTTTTGCAGCTATACCGAATTCTCCGCCATTTTACTATACTCTCTCTTTACACTTTTACTCTTTTACTTGTTTCAATCATTTGACTGCGGCCATGCTGGGGTACCGCCTATGGTCGAGCAAATCGACCCCAGGACTTAGTCTTTGTAAGCCTAGTACTTATTCTATCGGTCTTTTTTACCGAACCGCTAAGTTACGGGGACGTAAACACACCAGCATCGGTTTTCAATCGATGTTGGTTGGGGGACAAACACAGACACACACATATATATATATATATATATTATATATATATATATATATATATATATATATATATATATATATTGTATGTATGTATACATATATACAACGGGCTTCTTTCAGTTTCCGTCTACCAAATCCACTCACAAGGCTTTGGTCGACCCGAAACTATATTAGAAGACACTTGCCTCTGGTGTCACGCAGTGGGACTGAAACCGGAACCATGTGGTTCGTTAGAAAGCTACTTACCACACAGCCACTCCTGCGCCTATATAGAATTTTTTTTTTCTTTTTGACCGATGTTTTATCGATTCGTCGTCAAATGCTATTCTTAAATGGACTTCTCTTCAGGAACTACCCCGACCCAGTTCCTACAATTTGCTTGTCACGCGAAAAAAAACTTATCACATTTCTAACGTTCCAGAACTAGCAGGTGGTGCCACAGGCACGCGTGTACAATTGCAATTGTTGACAAAAGTGACACTAGCGTTATTTATACAAACCAAGACCTGAAACGAATTGTCATGAATATTGTTTCAGCCTTCTCTTCTTTCAAAATATGACTTTTTGTGTGAATAAGGCTTTTATGTTCATTTTATATGCTGAGTACGTGACAGATTTAAATTTAAAACATGATTTTCTCTCGAGAGGCGTGGCTCAGAAATTTTGTAGGCATACTTTTAGTAAGACAGTGAGAAAGAAATAACATTTGACTAAAATTTTGAAACCTTATATCTCCACTGATCTGTATGTGTATGTACCACACTTCCTGAAGCTATCTATTCATGAATAAGTTTATTACACATAGCATTTGTCCACTTCTTGAAGAAGAAAAAATGAACACCGAAGTACGTTTGCATCAAACTACCACCGAAGATAATCAATAATAATGGAGTGGTTGTGTGGCAAGTAGCTTGCTTACCAACCACGTGGTGCCAGGTTCAATCCCAATGCGTAGCACCTTGGGCAAGTGTCGTCTACTATAGCCTCGAGCCGACCAAAGCCTTGTGAGTGGATTTGGTAGACGGAAACTGAATAAGTCCGTTGTATATTTGAGTTGGATGGTCTACTCAACCTGAAGAAGATTCTAACTGGGCCTCGTCTGCAAGTTCATGCACTGTTTATCTCGATACAAAATCACCACATCACGCACATAATCCTTATCCAGCGACCTTTTGAGCCGGATGGGCTACTTGACCTGAAGTAAATTCTACCTAGGTCCCACCTCCATGGTGAAGTGCTGTTTATCTTGATATGAGATCACCATATCACGCACATATGGGGCTGATGCATATGCCTGATGCACCCTTATCAGACAAGTAGCCATAATGCATATTTTGGCCTTCGTATATTTGAAAACCAGTGCCACGCTGATGGCATTCGCTGCTGTCTCATTGAATAAGTAATAATAAATTGTTTCTCTTTATCACAAAGTCATCAAATGAATAAAGATTACAGTGACGTGTCACGTAATTGGTGCATGTTCGCGACGAAAATGATTGGATGAGAACAAATGTTGCCATAACGTCACTTGTTCGCATTTTTAAGCATATAGTAGACTCCCTAGAGACGTAGGCAACAATGTAGACGTACTCAATATTTTCCACAAATCTGGAATTCGACGGAGTTTTCAGTGTATATGCCACCTTCCAGATATATTCATTCACCTGATGAACATAGATGCTGATGGAAACGTGGGTGCATGTTGAGGATAGTTTCCTTGGGTGGACATTCGAACGCAGCATTCCACACTTGCCAGAGTGCGACTATCAAGGTCATATACCTTTCTTTATAAGTGTAATTTGAAAGTTTTGAAGTGAACATAAGAGTATTGAATCTGTCTTCAATATTTTCAGTTGCATCATCTGTACATACCTTTTATTTAACTAAACAAAGAAAAACCGATTTACCGTCTTGTCGATTAAAGTCTTTAGAAGTCGACAGTGCACGGACAATGAGGATATCTTTGCTTATAACACGTACTGTCATAGAGAATTTATGACCTGGAATTTCACACTGGTCGCATTCATATGCTAAATACCTCTAACCATTTGATATTCCTTCGTGCACGAAATTTTCTTAACAAATACTCTTGGCTTTCGATGAATGTTGGCTTCTTTAGAAAGGTTGAAGATAATAATCAGCGGTTTTATATTGTGCGAGTGCTGCCTGGCTTTCGCACTTGACATATAGATTTTTTCGCAATAAACAATCCAGGTACTTATATCTCACAGGAAGGCCATGTGAAACATGCGGTCATAGAACAAGTTAAAGTTAATCAAATGTTAAACGAACCTGTCTGTTTTTCGAAGCGGTCTCTACATTACACAACGAACTATCAGCGGTCTTGAAATTATCAACCACAAGTCTATCGTTTAAGCTATTTTCTCTAGTCATTTGAAGAAATAGCGAAAGAAAAGACACACAGAAGAATCCACCAAGACAGAATTTTGCTTTGGCTGTATGTCATAGGCAGCATATCCCACTTGGGATTGACATATGATTGGAAAATGTATATGCCATCATTTAAATGAGATTGCTGGTAGAAAAATGCATCTGTAAATTAAAGCGAAATTTATGAAACGCGTTGTTAAATACAACTGCAAATGCAAGTTTAAGAAAAGATACAAATTATCTGCATACGTCAGAGATGTATGATTCATTTGTGTGTCAGTCCTTATAGAAATGTAAACAATACGGTTCATTAGGAAATGAAAAGAAGCACCTGAAGGAGGAAAGATATAAACTAAAAACAACAGTAATATAAACAGAATATGAGTGAGAGAAAGATCTCTTTATGATCTGCTATTATATTGTACTTCGCAATATTGTGTAAGGAGAATGTGATTAAGGCAAAGCTTTTTGTTTTCGCTATTTTAAAAGCTGTTACAAACCATTACTAAAAAAGCTATTTCCAATTCGTGTCTCTTACCTATTTTAGGTTGATACTGCAAAGAAGGAACAGTTCTCTAAACGTGTCTTTCGTGAACGATATTTCCGACAGAATCATCGTCATCATAATCACTTTGAAGTTATGAATGAGTGCCTGTGTGACTGTGCATGTATATATGTATGTCGGGGTGTATATATATATATATTATATATATATATATATATATATATGTGTGTGTGTGTGTGTGTGTGTATCTATATGTGTATGGATATATGTATGGATATGTATATATATATGTATGCATATATATGAATATATGTGTGAATATATGTATGTATATATATATGAAATAAAGATATAACTCAATTTAATGATAATTACCAGGTAGTCAGCATGGAAGTAAGCAATTTATGAATAAATAAAATATTAGTATAATATTTCTACTCCTTACCTACAACATTTTCTGCGGTCCTATTTTTGGTACATATATATATATGGTCGTTGCGAGAAGATTTTAATCTGATAGGTATATAGATATATTGACAGACAGGCAGATAGATAGATAGATAGATAGATAGATAGATAGATAGATAGATAGATAGATAGATAGATAGATAGATAGATAGATAGATAGATATGTAAAACAATAGAGAAGACAATGAGAAGGGAAATAGATAAAAGATAAAATATTACAGGACGAAGAAAGATCAAACAACTACTTAATTTCTTTGCTAATATAACATACGTGCGTTTATGCGTGTTCACTTGTGCGTCTGCGAGTGTGTGTATGTAATTAGGTTAAGTCAGAGTTAAAACACGTGAGATTTACATGTATATATCTGCCACTGACAATCTAAGTTACCTGCATTTATCAACATTCAATATGGTGACCTGTTACAAAGCAATCGGATGATATATTCCTTTGATAGTAAAATGTACAGAATTACAGTTTATTCTGTACAGTTTATACAGAAAACTCTGTAACAGCACTCAATATATCTTGATTCAAAACATCACCGAATTTGATCAATATGGTCATATATATATCTGCCTGAGGTGTGTGAATTTCAATCTTTAACTGTCGAACTTAAACTATAAACACGCTCTGAACATAGGGCTGAGGAATTACAATCACAGCCCTACTCCTACCAGTATGTCCGTTACGATGATCCATCTACAAAGTATTCAAGGTTGGTATTGAAGTTGAATTCGGTACGTATTTATTAAAAATATCAGACCTCCGACAGCCGCATCGATTTTCTAAAAGGTTTGGTTTCATACAACTTAGAGTAATACAGAAGAAACCTACAGACACTCTCTTGCTTTCAAACTGGAATTATCCGTGTTTCAATATGTGTAATCAAATGAAACAAATTCGTCACATTTCACAAGAGCAAGAATGACGATTAACTGAGCTTCTGGCGATGATGTGTTTTTCCCATGAAATCCTATTATTGCATAGCCATACTGCATTAGTTAGTATTTGTTAATCTCCTTTAGTGTTTCTTTTATCAAAAGCATCAATAAATCCTGAAGAAAAGGGAGATAGAGAGCGCTCGAGAGATTAGTTGATAAATACACTTGGAAATCGCCAAGGAGATCGTAACAATGTATAATGCGATAGACTGTCCAACGTCTTGTTCTTTAACACGCCTACGTCATTTATACATAGCTGTATGTGTGTGTTTGTGTGT
Organism: Octopus sinensis; assembly: GCF_006345805.1. Taxonomy (NCBI): domain Eukaryota; kingdom Metazoa; phylum Mollusca; class Cephalopoda; order Octopoda; family Octopodidae; genus Octopus; species Octopus sinensis. The sequence goes on along the minus strand of NC_043010.1, from coordinate 55,055,277 downwards.
ATTTGTGTATATTGTATGTATTATATAGGCGTAGGAGTGTCTGTGTGGTAAGTAGCTAGCTTACGAAGTACATGTTTCCGGATTCAGTCCCACTCCGTGGCACCTTGGGGGAACGTCTTCTACTAAAGGCTCGGGCTGATCAAAGCCTTGTGAGTGGATTTGGCAGACGGAAAGTGAAAGAAGCCCGTCGTATATATGTATGTATATGTGTGTGTACGTGTGTGTCTATGTTTGTGTGTCTGTGTTTGAACCCCCAACATCGCTTGACAGCCGATGCTGGTGTGTTTACGTCCCTGTAACTTAGCAGTTCGGCAAAAGAGACCGATATAATATGTACTAGGCTTACAAAGAATAAGTCCTGGGGTCGATTTCCTTGACTAAAGGTGGTGCTCCAGCATGGCAACAATCAAATGACTGAAGCAAGTAAAGGAGTGAAAGAGTATGTTTTAACAAGGAAGGAAACAAGGATTTTTAGAATTGTTTCTTTGTGCGTTTCGAAACGTGTGAAATTCGATAATAAAAAATAATTCTTACGTTAAACTTTATATTCCCAACGTTACATTTCTCGTTTTCATCTGTATCTTTATCTGCATGCTTTTCCTGAACTTGTTGCATTTTTATTTTATCACCTTAAAATATGATTAGAGAATACATGTGAAATATGTATTAATTTAAGTGTGTCATACACTTTTGAAGTGTGAAATTTATCTTTCAATAGCATCTGAAAAGATAATGTGAGACGCTGCACAGAAAAAAATATATAAGAATATTTTCCACATTTCTATGCCAGGCATATGATTTCGGTCCTCATTTGATGCCAATTCACTTCAATTTTACTACGTCCACGAGACTCTTGAGAAATCCACGTATTTTTCAAAATCATATTACAAGTTCCTATATATTCGTGTTAATCTTCGAAGCTAGTCATGGGAAATCACTAACTGTTTCAAAATGTGACATCTTCAATATACCAAGGCAAAGAAAATCCTTTGATCTCTATTTAGGAAAAAAATAACCATGTGGTGCATAAACGTTTCAATTCTACTTAGGAAGTCAGATGACATCTCCCATAAGAAATTCTTTCTCAATATTCTGGTATAAAAGTAATAGGCTCTACGATATAATAATGTTAGAATGAATAACAGACAATATGCACAAGATTTGTGACAAAATATATATTTTAAATCAAAAAATGTTGCAGTAAGTTTTTTTTGTTTTTCGTTTTACATTTATTAAAATGTTATGGCGTTCCATTATTTTGTTATGAAAGATTGAATTTGTTTTTCATTGACGTAGAATCAATATTATTTTTACGTTAATAATAAATACTATAAATGTCATGATAAATATCCACTGAACTGATTCAATGCGACCTTATTAATACCCAGATAGGAATATTTCAAATTAGGATTTGCAATATCTATTTACATAGGAAAAACCATTGTACTGGATTGCTTTACTTAAACAAAACAATTGAATATTGGAAAAGTGGTAATATTACATAGGTAGCCAATTACAGCTTCGTAAATATATGTCTCAACCAAACATTGATATTTCGCCGTAGGCTTGCTTCCTGAATTTCGTTCTACTCTAAACGGATATCGAATACACTTCTATGCTTATCAAAATGGTTGACTGGAATTTTACTTGAGAATGTCATTTGTCCAATCCTTGATGCTGTTTAGATTCTCAAATGGTTTCTATATATTATGACTTTGCCTTTCATCATTTCGGGGTCGATACATAAAGTACCAGTAATCGACTTAAACCCTTTGTCTGTCCTTGTTTGTTCCCTCTATGTTTAGCCCCTTGTGGGCAGTGAAGAAACATATATTATGATATACTTTTTTTAAATGACGGTACCAGTAATTATCGGTGATCATCTAGTGTGATCATTATAACCTTTAAGGAAATGCTTGTTGGAAGATTTTCACATGGTCGAATTCTTCATAGACAAATAAAAACAATAAGTCGGTAATAATGTGTATGATTATCTAAACAAGCTTTTACTAAATTAAGTATCTGCATGTACTTATCAAAATGTACACCTATGGCACTCCCATAACTACTGGCAGATACTTTAGACCCTATATACTGAAATGTAATGAAGCTACAATTCAAATTATTTATATAGTGGTGATTGTTTTCCCACAATATAGTTCTCGTGATATTGAGCATCATTTACGATTCATACTGAAGTTGGGAAGTCCTGAGAATATACCATATTTTGTGTTTGCATTTATTTAAGTAAAATACAACTAGATTCGAATTGCGTGTAATCGTAACACTCTTACCTTATACATGGTTCCCTTTCCTGATAGTTGATGCAATGAAGTTGTTCTTTTAATGAGTACACCTGTAATATAAACATCCATAACATTAAACAAACGGTCACAAAATATTGGCAGACTAGCAAAATCTGTAGTGTGCTTCGAAAAATATCTTGCACTGTATAGTCAAGCCCCTTTAATTGATGCCTTCAGGATCTGAACGAAAAGTGTGTTAACGTATATAAATAGAAACAAATTCTGTACAAATGTGTATATATAAGTATAAAATGCAAAAGAACTAGAAAAAGCAAATTTGGCAAAAAGTCAAATATAATTGTTTTAGAGGTTGATTTGTTTTCTCGGAATTATATAGTAAATTCTGGTAACTGGAGAACTGTGCCACCGGCTACTATACTTATTGAACCAACGGATTACTGTTTTAGGTTCTTGACACTTATTGACATACTTGTATTGAACGTGGCTTGAAGATGAACGGCGCAAGCTCAGTATTAAATTCAGCAACATTTAGCAGTCATGCAGATGTTTTTCAATAGTGAATGTCGCTTTAAGGCCTGGAGTCACTTTCCACACATTAATATCGTACTTTTAATGAAAACACGCCTTTGATTTTTTGATTTTAAAATCGTTTAGAATATTTATTTGATTTTTTTTTGTCTCAAATATTGCATAAGCTAATTCAGTCAGTATATCGCTACCGACGCCTATTGGGACTCAAAACTTAAGGATGTGAGACTACACCTTTCGAAATACGAAAAAAAAACTATGATGAGTTGTAAAATATTAATTTCAAATATTGGCACAAGGTCAGCAATATTGTGGGAGGGGTAAGTCGATTACCATCGATTCCAGTGCTTAACTGGTAGGTTTCTGTTTTTTTTTATCGACTCCCGAAAGGATGAAAGGCAAAGTCGATCTCGGTAGAATTTGATCTCATAACGTAAAGACTGATGAAATGCCTTGAACCATTTTAGTCGGCATGCTAACGATTGTGTTAGCGCGTCGCCTTTCATATATTCTCATAGGGCCGGTCTTCCTGTTTCCATCGCGTATATATTTCGCACCTTGACTGGATACTGGTCCGTCAGAGGATACCTCATTTTTGCTAGTTGAATAGACGTGAACACCGTGAAATAAAGTATTTTACTCAAATACACAACGCATCGTCCGGTACAGAAATCAAAACCTAAATATTACGACCGCAAGTGAAACACCCTAACTACTAAGCCACGCGCCACCACATTGAATAGTAACATATTAAGTCCTAAAACAGTAACTATTTGTAGTCTAAATTGCAACTTATTTTTCCTTTTGATTCCTAGATATTTGCTTGAAATTTTCACTTTCGATATATCTATCATTTCTTTATCTTTCTTACATGTTTTAACCTAAATATGCTGTACTTTAATGTACATTCTTCTTTTACATTTCCCATCGTGATATAGATTTTCCTTTCAGTTATACAGCAAAGTGTCTACAGTATTTGCAAACAATTTTTCATTTTAACCTATGAATAAAATCTAATTAAAGGATGATCTCTTCGTTTGAACTCATGACATCAATAGCAAAATGACGTTTATGCGATTCTATAATAATATAAATTTCGTAAACTAAATCCCAAAATTAATTCGATAACTTCGATAGTTTTATAGTTATAGATGAAAACATATTTAAACACGAAAAAATAGAAGAAAACACTTTATTTAAAAGAAACCTTCTTACTTAGGTCCTTCATTCACTATGGATCATAGGACATTTACAACTTTTCTCCAGTGTTCTAGTCTCATTCAGAGCTGTTATTGCTATATCCTCCATGTCACGTGGGTTTTAAGTTTTCATCTATGCTTTCGTAGCTTGGCACTGTTACTAAGTGGTGAGAATCATTTTCCATATACAAAGGCATTTTCACTTCTAAACAGAAGTGATACGTAATAAAAGGAGTTCTATAATCGTCTTCAATTACCCTTTGACTTTCCTAGCAAACGAGGCTTTAGATAACATTTGCATTCATCTAGCATAGCTCTAGATTTATTCGGTCACATCAGCCACCCTGCTTCAAAAAACATTGGAGTTTTTAGTGGAATATAATATAATTTTAATCAATCACAAATTGTACAACCGTATAACTACAATTCTTCACAAATATATCAACAATACACTTATTTTATGCAGCGATCTGGCAGAAATTTTAATACGGCAGATGAAATGCTTATAGGTATTTCGCCCGTCTTTACGTTTTGAAATTCAAATGCCGGCGGGACCCATTTAGCCTTTTGTCATTTTGGAATCGATAGAGTAGGTAGCTGTTAGAAACTGAGGTGGCTGTAATCGACTTATCAACTTCACTTAAAGTTTCTTGTCTTGTTTCAAATGCGAAACCATTTGAAAAGAATTTCAATGGTTTGTCGATCGCTGAATATCTTTATTAATTACACCTCAAACCTATATTAGTTAGAAACCCTCATTCTGAAACAAAGTAAACGAGTACTTATTTTAATATCAGTGTGTAATAAGACAAGAATAGTAAGAAAATGTGTTTACTTTCTCACTCATGGCTTATATTTGTATATAGATCAGAATGAAGTTTAAGATTCTATCGATTAATTAACTGATATTCAATCAATATTTTTATGAACTTCAACGGGATTTAATGAATGATTTCTAATTAACTAATTCTCAAAATGAACGTTATCTGCTTTCTTTCAATAGACGCATCATTAGCACATTATAACATTATTCATATGCTTAGGTAAACAAAGACGGTGAGATACACGCACACATGCACGCACATCGACATCGTTTACAACTAGGCGTTCCTATCCACAAAGGCATACACACACATACACGCACGCCCCCCCCACACACGTACATATATATATATTATATATATATATATATAATATATATATATATATATATATATATGTGTGTGGTGTGTGTGTGTGTGTGTGTGTGTGTGTGACATAGATAAAAGAAGAGGAGACTGCCATATACAATATTCGACGTATTATAGACAATGATTTAATTAACCTACTTGTTTATATTGGTATATTTTGTTTATACACGTGTGCACGCTTCGCTTTGCTTATATTTAAACATACATACCAACAAAGACACATTGTGTGCGTGTGGATATATATATATATATATATATATATATATATATGTGTGTGTGCGTGTGTGCGTTTGTGTATGTGTGTGCGTGTGTGTGTGTGTGTGGTGTGTGTGTGTGTGTGTGTGCATCATACGTCAATATTTTACAAACTGAAAGCGTAAACAGCCATATGGCTAATTTTAAATTTGAAGTGAATATCATTTTGTCAAAATTTCATTCCATTTCCGAGACGTAGAAATATTTATTTTAATCGAATAAAACAGTAACATCGTCTTCTTCTTTACATATGCTATATTCATAGTGATAACTTTGTAACAATTTTCAAACTTCAGGTATATTTTTAATTGCTGATTTCATGTTTATAGAAATATCATTAACTCTAATTCTCTCTAAAGGCGACTACGGCAGCGATACTGGATATTAATAGTTATCGCCAAGCTAACATCGCAGTCCAGAAAATTAAGACGAATGTTGCCGTTGATTAGCTCCAAGACGCCATTGCTTCTAGCTTGCTATATGGCACACAAACCTGTCCCCATTATAACCTTCGAAAAGGGGAGGTGAGCAGTTTCGTCTTGCTGGCCTGGCATCCATAGACTAGTTTCGAGGATGTTGCCTCTTATCAATGGATGTATTCCACTGAATTTAGGTAAATAATCCTTCGAACAGTCGGTCAGCAGCGAAGCCTGCTGGGTTCGGCTACTCCACATTGATAAAACTTTTGCAGTTTTAGACACTTGGGAGATACTTCAGACATGCAACAAAGCTGTGCTGTCACATTGTGCGCCCTTCAAGGTCTCAATTTCCATTGAGAACTTTTGCGTGAACTGGCAGTGCAAATAGAGATGGTACGGAAACAATTGTAACTTATAATTTATGATGTGCTAGAGAACTTTCTTTATTTTCGTCTACTTTTCATGTGCGTGTGTGTGTGTGTGTGTATTAATGTATTTATATATTCCAAGCTGTCGCAAGGATCTTGGAACACAAGTCAAATTGTGTGCGTGGGCCGTGTGTGTATATTTTGTCTGTGGGTATATTTTGTCTGTGTGTATGTGTATCGACCAAAACCGATCACAGGGAGTGCTTGATGCTCGAGGCTTGAAAAATTGAAAATCGTTTACTGATATCGACATGAAGAAGTCATTCGACGAGTTATTACTTTAATAGGATATAATTTTTTTTCTACCATATTCTTAATAAAAATGCATATTTCTTAAACTAAATCAGCAAGTAGTTTCGGAAATAAATTTCAACGCAGAGGGCGATTCAATTTTAATATAATTTTAGAAAAATATGTACGCCATGGGATTTAGACATACAATTATTAATTTTCTCAAAGCTAGTTTCTACCATATAAAATGGAATACTTTTCAGAAAGTCAAGTCTTCTACAATTGAATTTTAATATCCTGTACTAATTACAATTGATGACATGCATAATGTCGTCGATTCTTACTTGTTCATTGTTTTAATATCTCGTAACGGAATATATATAGTAATGGAAATATTATTCGTTCAATGTTTACTGAGACTGCCATACGCCATTTTATCGGTTCTTGCAGGCCAAATTATTTGAAGCGAGTGCACTGTTTCTAAATCGTTTCTGTATGTCTAATCAATAAATTGTATAGTTCTCTTTCACCTGCATTTGGAAGTAAATCTTAAAAGAGAAATCCTGTTAAATGAAAGGACGCCGATGTGCTTTTCATTCAAAATAACACAAATTCCATCAATTCCATCCATGTTTCCCCGATTCAATAGTTTAATATTTGCTTGGCCACAAAAGAGGCCTCAAGTAAATATCAAACAGCACATAGAAATTTCCCCCAAAATTGTATCCGTAAAGAACTTCTGCTTCTAATGCAACGAACTAATTACGAATTTTACGCATTTTTATCAGACTTCTGAGAGACCATTTCTGAGCTGCAGTTGAAGAACAGCATTGCTCACTCACTGCAATATCATTCAATATCTTTTGATTGGTTAGCAAGAGGCAGCGATGTGTGATGTTATAACTATTTATGCTTATAGAAAATAATGTTATAATTTGGAAGTAAAACTGCATTGCCGATTCCACTCTCCAAGAATTTGACTTGTGTTCCAAGATCCTTGCGACAGCTTGGAATATATTAATACATTAATATTTTAAGCATGGAAATTCATAAGAAATAACACCATTATCGTAATTTGAAATTTATCTTAATGCATTTGATGTTTACTGAATTGTAAAGTTCCGATAAGTATAATGACAAGAAAATAAATACTTAAAAAGGAACGAAATCCTCTCGAACCAAAATTCCAAATCTTAATATTGTGATATTGTGGAATACTTGTGTGACGCACGAAAATCACATAAATATTGATGGAACTACGTACTCAAACAAATAATAATGGTTCTATAGAAATAGTTGAGAGAGTAAAAACGTAGCTTGAATAGGGTAATAAAAGATTACGAAACATGCATTATACAAAACTGTTCCACGGGTATAGAAACGAAATTACAAGATAAACACGAGAGCTATAAACACAATGGTAAAATTGTGAGAAAAGGATATAAAGACGACAAAGAAGCCTGTTAGAGATCAGTGTGGATTTGTACTCTCTCCACTCTCTCTCACTCTCTCTATCCCTCTAAATTGTATCCTGTAATCTCATCAGCAAGTAATCTCTTTTTTCGCACGTTTTAATATGCTCATACATCTAAAGAAACAACTGTATTTACTGAGATCTGTAATTTCAGCAAATAATAATTACGAGCAAACGCACCCCACCTCCAATGGACGGTGCTGAGTTGTCAAACATTTAAACCAAATTTTCTCAAAACAACTTGTCCGACCGTCTCATAGGCCTCCCCTTTCAGAAATACTGATTTAACCTAAAGTTGGGACTCCAGTAAAAGAAGAAATAAAGATAGACTTTTTTTCTATTCCAGAGAAAAACGATTTTATTCACTTTATCCATCGCATTCTCACCTTGAAACGATTTTAAAATATTTTTCAAGACTTATATACGCCCTAATACCGTCGGTATCTACATATCAAATTTGAGTGCAATCGGATGGAGAATGCCCGAGATCCTAGAACACACACACACACACACACACACAGACAGAACGAATTTTATATAATACATGTGCTGTAGAAAATTTTGGGTTCTTCGCGAAGAATAACAACCCAGGTAATTAAAGTCACTGTATTCGGTATTTTTGACATAATTCTGCATTAAACTTTATATCCTTTATATACTTTAAATTACATAATAATTATTTACTGATTTTTTTATGACACATATATTCCTATCGTAGAGTAAAATTAGTTCCGTTGGACTCTTAAGTACAACACTAGTGATAAATGAATGTACAAAATATATAATAGCAAATTGCGAAAGTCAGAAAATAAACTGAGCTAAAATCGGGGATTCAGTGTCATCGCCAAATGGGCAAAAAATGACATGACATTATTCTGATGCAGATGGGGTTGCTATGTTAGGATGACGGTCGATATCCCCTGGATGATACATGTAGATACACTCTGTAAAATTTAGTGTTCGTGAACAGCAGTATGATTTCCATCAAAACTGACATAAAAAGATGTATAGTTTCTGGTTTTATCGTTACACAATATGAATATAAAGATTGTTAATTATTGTATTATATATTATTTCGTCAACCACTGTACTAACTTTTACAAAACTCATTAGATAACAAAGCCAATTAGATTTTCCATTGTACGTCTTCCAATAAGACATTGTGATGTTATTAGACACGCAGCTGACAAGATGTTATTAAAGATGTATATTTGTAGGATATATTTCCAAATGATAATGCTGAACATACGCATGGTATTTTCTAAATAATTTATCAAAAAATGATGTATATCAGATACTTCTCTTTTCTCAGTCATGGCATTTTCATGTACATTTTATTTTCAAGTATTGTTGGGTATAATTTAGAACAGATATAAGATGCAATGATATGTCAGTAGTAATGCTTTCGTAGTTCAAGAATTAGATATATTTATAAAATTTTTACGGTTATTTTCTTTTCTGCAACTGCATATCCCAATTGTAAATTGATATAAGTTTTTACGCGACATGTAGATTAGGTTTTCACGTATCGGAGAGATTATTTTTCCATGACGAGAACTTATTCTATTTCTTTGTCCGTCCTTTTTCCCAAGAAATACTAAACAATGACAGTACATACTAGTGAATACATTATTGCCCATGTAGGACTGTTTAATAATTAAAGAATGAAAGAAAGAAAATATAGTTAGGTAATTCAATTCAAAGATCAGAGAGTTCTCCAGGTCGAACCACTACATCTCCGTATTTGGAAGCCATAGTTCTGTTAATATAGACATGTGATTAGAATATCGGAGGAAATAATCGCAAGATTTATTATTCAAGCCGAGTCAAGTGACAAGAGACCTAATGCTGGGCAATGTGCAGGTTGAATGGATAAAATCCATAGTTGTTCACACTTGATAATCCAGCTTAAATGTCTATCATCTTTCGCCTCTAGTAGAACTATGAGGAGGGGACACCTCAGGACATTACCCTCACGAATCTCTTAGGATTCGGGGGGTGAATAATACGGATGGAGGGATGCAATCTTTTCGTCCTTGTTTTCGTATACATTCGTTTGCTATCTTCCAAAAACTCCCGTGCTCTTACCATAGATTTTCTTGGGGCCGGCCAGACAGGAGCAAATTCGAGGGTAACCGGCCGAAACGGCAACGATGATCTAGAACTCGACTGAAGAGAGAAATCTCCGAATGATTCCTGCTTGTTTTTTCTGTTCTTTTTTGTATCCTCTAACTTGTTGCCGATATATACATATATATATTTATATATATGCGCACGCGCGTATCTTTATGTATGTATTGATGTGTTATACGAACCCAGGACTTATTCTTTGTATGCCTAGTACTTGTTCAATCTGTCTCTTTTGCGAAACCGCTAAGTTATGGGGACGTAAACACACCAGCATCGGTTGTCAAGCGATATATCCTCGCGCCCCCATTGATCATGAGCAACCTAACGATTGCTCCTATAAAGTTACCTTCCGAGGCATAAGTCTGGCAAGATTGTTTTATGGACCAGTTGTATGTATTATATATATATATATATATATATATATATATATATATATATATATATATATATATATAATTAGCGTACATTTAAACACAAAAGAGGCGACCCTAAACAGGCAGCCTTACATTCTAGAAGGAGCAATCAAAACGAACAAAACCACTGTTTAGGGCAATTTCGAATGGAATGAAAAATAAAAACTTTTACCTTGCTCCTTCAGTCATATCTTGGTTTCGACTCTAATTAGCAAATAAAATAATTTGCTACGCGAAGTATATATATATATATATATATATGTATGAATGTATGTATATATATATATATTATATATATATATATATATATATATATATATTATATATATAATATATGTATGTATGTATGTACAAAGAGAGAGAGAATGAAATAGATAGATAGATAGATAGATAGATAGATAGATAGATAGATAGATATAAATATACATACGTCTATATCAGAATTCATACAACCATACATTCATATACACATACAAACGAACATACATACAGGCCTGCCTCAATATATTTACATATATTCACGCTAGGCTGTCGCAGTTTGCGTGTGTTTCTGTTTATGTAAATATGTGCCAATTTCAAAATATTTGCGGCGAAAACAGTAACCTACAACGTGAGTATGTAAAACAGTTTCGTTAGATTTATATAATATCTTTACCAAGTAAAATGATTTCTGCCCAGCTGCTTTGTAAATAACAATCGAATTAAAACTTCTTGTCATTGAATTAAGTATGAATACTGTCACAAGTAAATGAAAATGATGAAATTAGCTTTTTGTTTATTTGTTACCTTAACTAGTTTACTTAAAGACAAAACCAAATATGCTGAGAAAATTAAATGAAAACCGTAACGATATGCGTAAGTACATAATAAATGGCTATATATATATATATATATATATATATATATATATATATATATATACATATATATATATATATATATATATGCGTGCACAGTGTGCGTGTGTGGTTGTGTGTAAACGTCCTCTCTTCTATGTACATGTAAGTAAATAATTATTTGAGCAGGTTTATGTAGATATGTACACTTACTCATTAAGGAATAAATACCAAGATCATTGTACCTATATATTTCTTCTTCCCTTTCATATGTGTGTCGGTTAGTGTGCACGTCAATCTCTATATGGACAATATATGCATATGTATCTACGAATATATATATATAATATATATATATATAGATATATATATATAGTATATATATGTAATGTATGTATGTACAAGAGAGAGAGAATGAAATAGATAGATAGATATAGATAGATAGATAGAATATACATACGTCTATATCAGAATTCATACAACCATACATTCATATACACATACAAACGAACATACATACAGGCCTGCCTCAATATATTTACATATATTCACGCTAGGCGTCGCAGTTTGCGTGTGTTTTTCTGTTTATGTAAATATGTGCCAATTTCAAAATATTTGCGGCGAAAACAGTAACCTACAACGTGAGTATGTAAAACAGTTTCGTTAGATTTATATAATATCTTTACCAAGTAAAATGATTTCTGCCCAGCTGCTTTGTAAATAACAATCGAATTAAAACTTCTTGTCATTGAATTAAGTATGAATTACTGTCACAAGTAAATGAAAATGATGAAATTAGCTTTTTTGTTTATTTGTTACCTTAACTAGTTTACTTAAAGACAAAACCAAATATGCTGAGAAAATTAAATGAAAACCGTAACGATATGCGTAAGTACATAATAAATGGCTATATATATATATATATATATATATATATATATATATATATATATACATATATATATATATATATATATATGCGTGCACAGTGTGCGTGTGTGGTTGTGTGTAAACGTCCTCTCTTCTATGTACATGTAAGTAAATAATTATTTGAGCAGGTTTATGTAGATATGTACACTTACTCATTAAGGAATAAATACCAAGATCATTGTACCTATATATTTCTTCTTCCCTTTCATATGTGTGTCGGTTAGTGTGCACGTCAATCTCTATATGGACAATATATGCATATGTATCTACGAATATATATATATATATATATATATATATATATATTATATATATATATATATATATATATATATATCCTCGCGAACCATTTTGTTCATGAATGACCTAGGGATTGCTCCTATAAATTCACCCTTCGAGGCATAAGTCTGGCCAAGGTTGTTTTATGGAAGACCAGTATTTATATATATATCTATATAATATATATATATATATACTAGCAGAATTTCCCGGCGTGCTCGGGGCTGAATTGCTTGAAGTACTGTTAATGATTGCACTGAATTATGATGATTATTCAGGCAAATATTGATATAAGTTTACGGTGGGAGATAAGGACTTATAACGATCAAACGTGTGCCATTGCATTGTTTTGGGGGAACCAAATTTTGATGAGCATTATAGGGGCACCAACTTTAAGTTTGAGAATGTGTGGTGGTAGTCCGGGGTGCTCAAAGGAATTGAGTACCTCTATTGGATAGTTGATGACGTCCTCTGGGTCAGGAGTTGTATCGATAGACTGATATACATAGACTTCCCCAGGAATGAGTTTTAGCATTTCATCATTAATATGGTGAACAGTTTTATTCCTCGGGGCCAGTATAGCTTTTTGCCAATCCAATCCATATTCTGATAATTAGCTTGTAGATCTGGGAACACTGCATCTCTGAGATCAGAAGGCGTCTTAACAATGGTACAAATGGAATCGATGGCAATATTACCATTTTCATCCCCTGGTATTTTGCCTTCGCCAAGTGCAAGGAGGGTGTGAGGAAATGCTGCTGATGTGATATTACGTCGCATATGAGCACGCATATTGGTGTGAAGTTTGAGAGTTACTTCTCTTTATTTAAAAAAATATGCATTAAAATGGAAAAAAATGATGGTAAATTATTTGTAAAATCATAGACTCATCGTAGACGCGCGCTAATACCCAGAAGGGCTCGATATAAATCACGACTATAAGATACCTGGTTTTGGTTAAACTGCATTCCAAAATGTGGGAGTAGTTAGAAATCTAAATCGGAGTAGACAGACACACAACCTTTCTTTTATATATAAATATTTTCGTCCTAAAAAACTTTGTATGGATTGAATGGTTACCTCTATGGAAATATATACACGCAAATTATACATACATGTGTGTATAGATGAATATATAAATACATTTAAATATCTATATACACTTTTGGGCGATCTTTCTGTTTCTTAGAGATAACTTTAGATCTTATTTTCATCCTAAAAACTTTGTATGGAGTGAATGGTACCTTATGGAATATATACACACACGTTATACATACATGTGTGCATAGATGAATATATAAATACATTTATATATCTATATACACTTTTGGGCGATCTTTGTGCTACTTAGAGATAACTTCAGATCATATTTTCGTCCTAAAAAACTTTGTGCGGAGTGAATGGTTACGTCTATGGAAATATACACACACAAATTATACATACATCTGTGTATAGATGAATATATAAATACATTTAAATATCTATATACACTTTTGGGCGATCTTTCTGCTACTTGTATATACTTTAGATCTTATATGCGTCCTAAAAAACATTGTATGGAGTGAAAGGTTACCTCTATGGAAATATATACACACACATTATACATACATCTGTGTATAGATGAATATATAAATACATTTAAATATCTATATACACTTTCGGGCGATCTTTCTGCTACTTGGATATACTTTAGGTCTTATATTCGTCCTAAAAAACTTTCCTGTCACACACTCACGCACACGCACACACACACACGCACCATCACACACACACGCACACACACACACTCACACACACGCACACACACACACGTTAACTTACAATTTTATTTATATATTTGCGTGTAAAGAGGAAGTGGGAAGGCAGAGTGAAAGAGTCAGTCACTACAAAAATGAATTACTTTCACTTTATTCGTTGCACACTATGTGTGTGCGTGTGCGTGTGGTGTAGCCCACACTAAGAAAAGCATTTGACTTATACACCACAATGTGAGTTTTCTCTAAATTTTGCTTAATTGGGGTTGAAATTTTAAAAAGTGGACCTGGCAAGACCCGATGCATTCTACTCTTAAAAATGCTAGGTAAATTGTAATTGTAGAAATCCTATATTGTAGATTTCTATAAGAGACAAAGGAGGCAGATAAAATCTGCCTTTTATAATAAGAT
>NC_043010.1:55027062-55040433 GCF_006345805.1 Octopus sinensis | reverse complement strand
CTTAGAGATAACTTTAGATCTTATTTTTCATCCTAAAAAACTTGTATGGAGTGAATGGTTACCTCTATGGAAATATATACACACACGTTATACATACATGTGTGCTAGATGAATATATAAATACATTTATATATCTATATACACTTTTGGGCGATCTTTGTGCTACTTAAGAGAACTAACTTCGATATTTTTCGTCCTAAAAAACTTTGTGCGGAGTGAATGGTTACGTCTATGGAAATATACACACACAAATTATACATACATCTGTGTATAGATGAATATATAAATACATTTAAATATCTATATACACCTTTGGGAGATCTTTCTGCTACTTGTATATACTTTAGATCTTAGTGCGTCCTAAAAAACATGTATGGAGTGAAAGGTTACCTCTATGGAAATATATCACACACATTATACATAAATCTGTGTAAGATGAATATATAAATACATTTATATCTAATACACTTTCGGGCGATCTTTCTGCTACTTGGATATACTTTAGGTCTTATATTCGTCCTAAAAAACTTTCCTGTCACACGCTCACGCACACGCACACACACACACGCACCATCACACCACACGCACACACACACACTCACACACACGCACACACACCACGTTAACTTACAATTTTATTTATATATTTGCGTGTAAAGAGGAAGTGGGAAGGCAGAGTGAAAGAGTCAGTCACTACAAAATGAATTACTTTCACTTTATTCGTTGCACACTATGTGTGTGCGTGTGCGTGTGGTGTAAGCCCACACTAAGAAAAGCATTTGACTTATACACCACAATGTGAGTTTTCTCTAAATTTTGCTTAATTGGGGTTGAAATTTTAAAAAGTGGACCTGGCAAGACCCGATGCATTCTACTCTTAAAAATGCTAGGTAAATTGTAATTGTAGAAATCCTATATTGTAGATTTCTATAAGAGACAAAGGGAGGCAGATAAAATCTGCCTTTTATAATAAGATATATATACATATATATTGTATGTATATATGTATGTATGTATGTATGTATGTGTATATGTATATACACACACATATATATATATATATACACACATATTGGTTCCATGTTTACTCTCACTGCGTGTCACCTTTGCAAGCGTTTGCTACTATAGCCTCGGGCCGACCAAAGTTTTGTGAGTGGATTAGGTGGATGGAAACTGAAACAAGCCTGTGGTCTATATATGTGTGTGTGTATGTGTGTGTGTGTGTGTTTGTGTGTGGTGTGTGACCGTATGAGTTAGAGGTTCAGAAACCACCTAAGAAACATTAGATATGCAGTATCTACTGGATGTGTACCTACGTATTTATAACCAAGTGCTTACTATTGCATGGTAATATCACAATTGAATAGGAGGTGGGGTTAAATATTGGGTGGGAGTAAATTAGAAATTTACTCAGGATTTATAAAGTAAATATGAAAATGAAGAGGATATACAATCGACCCACATCAGCCAGTAAACATTTAATTATATCTATTTATTTGATGAATAGATATTTAATTGGTAGATATGGCTGAATGAATGTTTACTGGCCAAAGCTTCTCAACTGTATATCATCTCTATTGTCTTATGTACCATATATATATATATATATATATTATATTTTTTTTACTGCCCACAAGGGGCTAAACATAGAGGGGACAAACAAGGACAGACAAACGGATTAAGTCGATTACATCGACCCCAGTGCGTAACTGGTACTTTATTTATCGACAGCGAAAGGATGAAAGGCAACGTCGACCTCGGCGGAATTTGAACTCAGAGCGTAACGGCAGACGACATACGGCTACGCATTTCGCCCGGCTGCTAACGTTTCTGCAGCTCACCGCCTTATATATATATATATATATATATATATAATATATATATAGATATATATATATATTATATATTATATATATATATATATATATATATATATATGTGTGTGTGTGTGTGTGTGTGTGTGTGTGTGTGTGGGTGTGTGTGTGTGTTTTGTATAGGCGCGGGGTGGCTGTGTTGTGAGTCCGAAATTTTGTGTTTGGGAGTGAATCTTCTTAGGATATAACAATGTATGCGCTATTTCTTGATTTCCCTGACGAAACAACATGAATGACTCCAGATATATTAACGAGTGCAGCATACATTTTGCGTTTGATATAGAGTTATTGTTGAACTGATCACCAACAAATATATCGCCACATAAAACCTAATTCGTGTCACATGAGAAATACGAAGGCGCTCAAGAATCTATGTATGCGACACGGAAACAAAATATCGGTTTACACATTTGTAAACAGTTTTACGAATTTCAATTAAAATTTCATTGCCGTCCGTTTGAAAAATATTTAATCAGAGAAAAGTGTTTGAAAGCAGATTCTGTTGGGAATAGCTTATATACATATATATATATCTATATAATATATATATATATCATATATATAGAATACTATATATATATATATATAATATATACACATATATTTATATATGTAGTAAATTGCACACAGATACTAAAATTTATAAAACGTCTTAATATCTTTGGATGCTCAGGAATAAAAATTTAATAGTATCGATAAATACATATAGGTATGAATATATATACACACACACATGCGCGCACTTACACTCTTTTACTTGTTTCAGTCATTTGACAGTGGCCATGCGGGAGCACCGCCTTTAGTCGAGCAAATCGACCCCAGGACTTATTCTTTGTAAGCCTAGTACTTATTCTATCGGTTTCTTTCGCTAAACCGCTAAGTTACGGGGACGTAAACACACCAGCATCGGTTGTCAAGCGATGTTGGAGGGACAACCACAGACACACAAACAAGCATATATATATATATATATATATACGACGGGCTTCTTTCAATGTCCGTCTACCAAATCTACTTAAAAAGACTTTGCTCGATCCGAGGCTATAGTAGAAGACACTTGCAAAAAGTACCACGCAGTGGGACTGAACCCGGAACCATGTGGTTGGTAAGTAAGCTACTTACCATATATATATATATATATTATATATATATATATATATATACGAGGGGCGTTCAATAAGTAATGCCCCTGACCCATTTCCCATAGCAGTAGAGCAACGAAACTTGGCACAGTTATTAGTCTTTTGCTACATAGCATCCACCCAGAGTTACGCATTTCTCCCATTGTTTGATGCAGCTCTGGAGACCGTTTTTGTAGAAGACCCCAGCTTGGTCCTCCAACCTGAACTGACTTCAAAAATCAAGGCTGCATCATCTGGGAAACGCTTTCCTTTCAAAAAACAACTTCATGACTGGGAAGAGTGAAAATCAGAGGTGCAATGTCAGGAAAGTAGGGGGGATGGGGGAGGAGTTCATAGCCATCCGCCTGTGCTTCTGATCTGGCGACAAGCGGTTGTGGACCGGAGCGTTGTCCTGCAGGAGGGGGATGCCTTTGCTGATCTTGCCCCGCCTCTTGATTTCGATAACCTCTCTTAATTTCCTCATAGTGAAGCATAATAGGCTCCTTGCAATTGTGGGACCCTTTGCCAGGAAATCTGTCATCACTACTCCGTCCTGGTCCCAGAAGACTATGAGCATGACCTTGCCAGCGGAGGGCTGCACCCTTGCCTTCTTTGGAGGGGGTGAATCACGGTGCTTCCACTGCATTGACTGGGCTTTGGTCTCTGGATCATCGTGATGGACCCAGGTTTCATCCTGTGTAAACAGTCTTTTGAAAAATTTTGACTCATCTTCTTGGCACATCTCCAAATTCACCCTCGAGCACTCGACGCGTTCATGCTTCTGGAAAGGCGTGAGCAACCTGGGAATCCATCTGTCAGACACCTTTTGCATATGCAAATGGTCATTAATGATAGTTTCCACAGACCCGGTACTAATCTTGACCTCATGGACTATTTTGCGAATAATTATGCGTCGATCTTCCAAAATGGCAGCCTCAACTTGACGGACAGATGCCTCATCAATGGCAGAAAGGGGCGACCAGATCTGGGAGCTGTTTCCACAGAGTTCCGACCATGTTTGAATTCACGATGCCAGCGTTTTACAAGGTCATATGAAGGGGCATCATCACCATAAGTTACTTTCATTTCATCAAAAGTCTCCCGTGGTGTGCGTCCTTCAAATACAACAAACCGGATCACTGCTCGACACTCAACAGGCTCCATTTCACACTTGACTCGGTTCAAACACCTGTAGATCAGTAACCACAATTAATTCAGAGCTGTAATTTGCCACTTACTCTATAGAGATATAAATGATTGCACATGCAAAATTTCAGCTAGATCAAACAACTGCAAGTGGGTCAGAGGCATTACTTATTGAACGTCCCTCGTATATATTTGCGAGACAGACAGACACAGAAAGAGGTAGATATAAATATTGATATAGATGTATGTATATCAAGCTGTGCGTATGTATCTGTGTTAGTGTGTGTGTGCGCAAGTGTTTCTAAGAATATAATCAGATTAGTTTATAAGTATGATGCTACATATCTGCATATACTAATGTATAAAGGCAAACCGTTACTTTCTCCTTGAAGTTCAAATTGACATTCTACCATTCCAATTCAATTGAGATTTTGACGTTCGTATCCCTTCATACCAAATGTATACCGCCGTACAATTACCAGACAACCACTTCATGAAATCTCTAATGCCATTGTATGCCCGTAATAAGCGAACACTAATAAACAAACATGAACACCAATATCCGCTTATATGTCCTTAACATGTCCCTGCTCTGAATTGTGCAATCTTATTTCGAACGGATTGCGTAAACCCAACAGAAATTCATGCGCCAACAGTGTTTATCATTCACACATGTTAATCTCTAATATTTTATACAAGAAGATTGGACTGGCACAATCAATCCAAGCAGAAGTACAAACTCGTAAAGACAATTAAAATTGAAATGTAATTATCTACAGATATGCGAGGCAGCCTTAACAACCCGTTTTATCTAACGGCTATCACATTATATGAGAAAAACCGTGTAATATAAAGTTCAGAGACACTTTAAGCTTAAAGCTTTCACTCTCGATAAATGACGGATGAAAACTGACATTATATAATGAACTAAAATATTATACATTGAAAATCTGTTCCTCCATTTTGCTGAAGATACTGTATTTTGTGTGTTTATAAGCAGATTGGCTATTTAGCTACCTGGGATTTTACGACAGAAGTAGGCACGTTATGAGATCTACAAAAGTGCTGGAAATCAATTACAACTCTTTAATCTTTTACTTGTTTCAGTCAGTTGACTGCGGCCATGCTGGAGCACCGCCTTTAGTCGAGCAACTCGACCCCGGGACTTATTCTTTGTAAGCCCAGTACTTATTCTATCGGTCTCTTTTGCCGAACCGCTAAATGACGGGGACATTAACACACCAGCATTGGCTTTGGTCGGCCAGAGGCTATAGTAGAAGACACTTGCCCAAAGTGCCACGCAGTGGGACTGAACCCGGAACCATGTGGTTGGTAAGCAAGCTACTTACCACACAGCCACTCCTGCGCCTATAACTGTTCATGTTATTTTTTTTCTCTCAATCCACGAAGAAATAGGTAAATAGCCATAGTCCTATGCCTCCTACGGATATTCATATCTATCTACACGCACAATCAAGCGCATTCACAGACACTAATGCATTTCACGACATGATGTCGAGGCGCGCGGCTCAGTGGTTAGGGCGTCAGCATCATTATTGTAAAATTGTGGTTTCGATTCCTGGACCGGGCGACGCGTTGTGTTCTTGAGCAAAACACTTCATTTCACGTTGCTCCAGTCCACTCAGCTGGTAAAAATGAGTAACGCTGCGATGGATTAGCGTCCCATCCAGTTGTGGAACACATGCGCCATTAAAACCGGGAAACCGGGCATGTGAGTCTGGCTAGGCTTTAAAAGGGCGCATTTATATTATTTTATTGCATTAGACATGAAAATATATGTATATACGTATATACATATGAATGTATGTATATTTTATGTATATATTTATATATATATATATATATATATGTGTGTGTGTGTGTATGTATGCACGTATAGGAGTGGATGTGTGATGAAAAGATTGCTTCCCAGCCACATGGTTCCGGGTTCAGTGCTACTATGTGGCGTCTATGGGAAGTCTCTTTACTATAGCCTCGGGCCGTCCGAATATTTGTTAATGGATATGGTAAACGGAAACCGAACGATGCCTCTCGTAATATGATAGATATATATATATATATATAATAATATATATATATATATATATTATATATATATATATATATATATGTATATATATATATGTATGTATATATTTGTATGTATGGATATATATGTATATATATTTGTATGTATGTATGTATATATATACATATATATATATATATATTATATATATATAATTGTATATAATATATATATATATATGTACTATATATATAATATATGTATATATATATACCTATATATATATATATATATATATATATATATATATATATATATATATATATATATATATATATAATATATATATATATATATATATGTATATATATGTATATATACTTTATGTTAAGCAGCAGAAAATTCAACAAAATCTGTTACTCTGAGTTTCTCGTTGCCGTTTCAGACAGTTTTTGCTAGAATGGAACTTATATATTAATTCAATCTATACTCTTACAAACGCTACACCTTTAAAAAGAAATGGACTTGTTTGATTGCCCTTTAGAAAAACGGTCAATCTTCGAGCGATAACAAAAAGGTCAAAAATATATGTATATAATATAAAAAAACTTATAAAAATTATAAAAATTATAAAATCCGAGGAAAAAACCGAGGAAAAAACCTATGCCGTTCATGAAGACAGTACAAATTAATGCATAGAAATTAAATTGTTATAAATTACTGCAATACATATTTATATTAAAATCTACATATATATATCAACATACACAAAAGGATGCGCGTAAACGCCATACATACATATACAGACGTATGAATATGAATCTAAATTATACACATAAAAGCATGTGTACATATATTCACGCAAACCGTCTCGCACGCAAGCTAAAATTCATCTAGTAGCAATTCTCATATACTGAGCAAGGAGGGGAACGAAAGAAAGGGAAAGAGAGAAAAAGGAACGAAAGAGGGGTGGGGGTGGGGGAAAAACTTGTAGCGATGTTATTGGCATCTATAGAGGCCAGTATACATACACAAGTTTGAATGATACATATACATACCGTCGTGTGTATGCGTGCTTAAGCACAAGCATACTTTCACTTACACATACACAGATACGCATGCTTACAAATACATATGCTTTGCTATACATATACTTATATAAACATTCTAATTTTGACAACATGCTTTTTTTTAAAAAAAACATTAAAAGCAATGTTTTTTTTTTAAAAAAAGCAATGTTGTCAAAATAGAATGTTTATATAAGTATATGTATAGAAAAGCATATGTATTTGTAAGCATGCGTATCTGTGTATGTGTAAGTGAAAGTATGCTTGTGCTTAAGCACGCATACACACGACGGTATGTATATGTATCAATTCAAACTTGTGTATGTATAACTAGCCTCTATAGATGCCCATAACATCGCTTAAAGTTTTTCCCCCACCCTCACCCCTTCTTCGTTCTTTTCTCTCTTTCCCTTTCTTTCGTTCCCCCTCCTTGCTCAGTATATGAGAATTGCTACATAGATGAATTTAGCTGCGTGCGAGACGGTTTGCGTGAATATAGTACAATGCTTTTATGTGTAAATTAGATTCATATTCATACGTTCTGTATATGTATGTATGGCGTTTACGCGCATCCTTTTGTGTATGTTGATATATATATGTGGATTTTAATATAAATATGTATTGCAGTATTTATAACAGGTTTAATTTCTATGCATTAATTTGTACTGTCTTCATGAACGGCAATAGGTTTTTTCTCGGTTTTTTCCTCGGATTTTATAATTTTTATAATTTTTATAAGTTTTTTATATATATATACATATATTTTGGACTTTTTGTTTATCGCTCGAAGATTGACCGTTTTTTCTAAAGGGCCAATCAAACAAGTCCATTTCTTTTAAGGTGTAGCGTTTGTAAGAGTATAGATTGAATTAATATATAAGTTCCATTCTAGCAAAAACTGTCTGATGAACGGCAACGAGAAACTCAGGAGTAACATATTTTGTTGAATTTTCTGCTGCTTAAATAAAGCATATTACTCTACCACTGGTATTTGAGTACTCTTTTTTCCACCTTGTTTCACATTTATGTGTTTACTCGCGTCTATATGTATATATATATATAATATATATAAGATGAAAGATAAAAATAGTTGTCAAGATAGCTTCAAATACCTGATACGTTTATTTCTGTTGAAATTAATATTTGTTATTTTGAAATGCACAGCAGCTCTCTACGTTTTCCCTCTGATCTAAATTTCATTAAAGATATCTCACATCATTTTATCATCGTAATTTTAGATATATAAAAATATTATTTGACTCACTTTATTAAGTTATGTAGCATACATGTAGGTTAAATTTTAGATATCATATTTAAGATATTTAAATTACTTTTCGCCTACATAGGCATTCCGCTTTGAGCTAAATTTGACTGTTTGCATAAAAGAAACTGTATCCCAAAATAAAACTATTTTAAAAAATTTAAAAGATATTTACTTCACTATGGCTGGGTGATAACTGTTTATTCAAAACAGTTGCTCTCGGGTTCAAGCACGGCCGCAAGCGAGCTCTAGAACTTGGTTCATGCGTCCCTCATTGTGCTCCCAGGAAGAACTGCGAACACTTCCTTGACCTTGGTCAAAAAGCCCCGTTCTCCTTTCCTGGATAAACCCTGCGTGCGCACGCAGTCAGATGAGGTGTATCCCTCCCTGCTGGCCACGGCTTCCTTGACCCCATTGCAGCTGTCCATGTCATATCTTACAGCCTTTACAGTCTTGACAGGGAACTGAGCACCAATCACGATACGCAGCGTGAAAGATCATGACAGGTAACGCGTTCTAATATTCAGCAAACTTCTTCTAAACTACAACTTTAAAGTTTATGCCCTCCAACGCCGTTAACTGTTCCCCAACACAGGAAGCACTTCTGAAAAAATATTTATAAAATAACGGCAAGGCTAGCTCAGACATCCTGTATATACGTACAAGAGCATTCTGCGCGTATGTGAATATGATAGAAAATGATAGCGTGTTTCTGTCTTCATAATTTTTTCCGTTTTATGTATAATACATGAATACGCGTGCTTATGTATTTATATTTAAAAATAGATGCGTGTGTGCATACGTAGATGTAATTTTGTGTTTTGTATATGCATCCTTATATATGTAGTTATATTCAGGTACATATATGCGGGTGTTTGTGTGTATGTATGTAGGTTCCTATGTGTGTATGTATATTTGTATGCATGTAAGTATGTGTGTATATTTCTATACACGTGAGTATATATGTATGTATGTATGTATGTATGTATGTATGTATGTATGTATGTATGTATGTATGTATGTATGTATGAATGCGTGTATATATGGGAGGTAGTACATACGCGTACGTAAATATTTACGTACTTCTAAGACGATTTAATAGCGTAAAGCTGAAGACAAACAGCCATATAAGTTTTCCGCTTAAATCTTTGAGAAATAAATACACTCATTTCACAATAGTTTTTCAATAGACAATTCTCAGAAAAAAGTAATTTGTTCGTAACTTCTTTAGAGCTTGTGTTCTTTTAAATTGAAAGTCGTATAATAACGACAGAAAAGCGTATGAGAATAGGTGATAAACATTGCTTTCTTATATAATTTCATTGATTCTTCAAACGTTTTAAGTATTTGTTCTGTTTTATATTTTTTTACACAATATGAGGAAATTTGTAACGTAATTAACATAATGGGAATCAAAGAGAAAATTTATCGCTTGTAATGCAAAATTTTCCACTAAAATCTCATGGCAAATATTCAGTATTTTATCAAAGAGTATTTCAAACTTCTGTTAAAATAACCATGATATTGTATAAGTTAATAGGGGAAAGCGAATAATGTAATCCGCGCAGATATTGAATTTTCTGTATATAAAATGTTTAGCATGTTGTGTCTCATTATAAGTGTGTCCCAACACTTACATGTGATAACAAAGGCCACGTTACGTGCTGAGCGGCTAATAAAAACTGCATGTACAATTAGAAAAGTATGTTAGATGGCAAGAATTTTTTCTACATTTATTTTTGGGTACCTATGTTTCCTGAGGGAAATGGTTAATTACTGGGTGCTGAGTGGCTAATGAAAACTGCATGCATAATTAGAAAAGTATATTAGACGGCAAGTATTTTTGCTAAATTTATTTTTGGGTATCTATGTTCCCTGACGAAAATTGTTAATTATTGGATGCAATTAAGGCTTCGCATTCCAGCCAGGTGCCGTGTTCGTGAACAAAACACTTCATTTCTCTTTGTTCCAGTTCACCCAGCTGTCGATGGGAAATCTTTCCATGGTATTCCGTTTCTCTAAGGGAGAATGTTGGCCTCCTCATATAGACAACGAATTACAAGTAATAGAAAGCTAAAACAATTCGAGGAAACACATAGTACCCAGCGGAGTGTAATACCATCATCCGACAAACTGCTCAATTACTCATGAAGGTGTAATTTTGTGTTTATATAGATAGATAGACAGATAAATGGACAGACAGATGGATAGATAGATAGATAGATAGATAGATAGATAGATAGATAGATAGAGAGAGAGGGAGAGAGAGACTGGGAGGGAGGGAGGGATTTAGTGAGAGAGAGAGAAAGAAAGATATATAGATAGATAGATAGATAGATAGAGAGAGAGAGAGAGAGAGAGAGATTTAAGACACATAGTTCGTTCGTTAGAGCATCGTCCTCATAATTAGCAAAGGCATACTACAGCACATCAGATGGAGTTTCAATGCAGAAAGGACATGACACTTTCCAAAGATCACCAAACGCATGTTGCAACACGTAGAATACAGTCTTAAGCGAGAAGGGGGAGGATAATTTCTCAACTTCATCAAAAGCATGCAGGAGCATGTCTGATGGAGTCCCAAGTCAGAAGGGAGATGACACTTTCTCAAGATCAGAAAAGTCATGCTGCAGCACTTAATGCTGAATCATTAAAACTAAGTTTAGCACGCCAGATTAATTACACAGAGGTCCAATAGAATAGCTCTCAAAAACAGACCACGTACAAATTCGTTCTTCACAACACCTAGAGCTGCTTTCTGCCAGTGATTGCTTGTTTTGGCGTGCTTTCCTCTATACCAGATTTAATAATTTCTTTGAACTTGCACCTGTAATACTCCATAGGTTCCTATAATCGTTTACGTGTTTTTCTTTTACGAGTTTAATTTTACCCCTTGTTGATTGACATTTGTTTTACGATGGTGGTTGCTTTGCATACTGTTTCGTTTATAGATAAACGTATTAATGCTCTTCTAAATTGTAATCCCACGCGCTAACATTTTATCTCTGTTTTGGACGTCATTGTCTTCAAGATTCTCGGACACTGTAAAGTATTATTATTCCTGTATATTAGTACCTATAATTCTTACACTACTGAAATGGTATTAAGCTAATAATAGACCGATCAAGATAAACACCATCAAATATTTTGAAATGTTTTTCGACACCAGTAACAACCTCAAATTTCAGATGAAATACGCAAGACGTATTTCACTTTGAAATAAATTTGGCAAATTGCCAAACGAAAAATCATCACATTTATGTGAGATGAACTTGTTTTAAATGATTGCTTTATACCCTTCGTCCACTATTTTCAGCAAGACACTCTGTTAAATTTCACAAACACGAAATCCCAACTGATTTATTATAATTGAACGGCTTAAGAACACCAAATTGTTTATAAATTTTCACAGACGTAAAACCTGCAAAGAAACATCGCAATGATGGACTCTCAACATCGTTGCTCAACTTTTAAGAAATAGTCTTATCTCTGACTGAATGTACACTTACGACAAAAAGATAATAACGCCATTTAACATATAACAAGTGCAATATCTAAAACCAAAGAACAATCAATATATTGATGAAATGTTTTTGGTAAAACGTCTGAGCACGGTTGACCAAAACGTAAACAATATCAAGTGCTTGTCTTAGCACAACACGAAGAATTATTTCTAGGATGTAAACCAGAGATTTTGTACGATCTCTACGATATCTTCAGCGTCCCATATCCTACAATTGGCAAATATATTTATCTAAAAGTAAGGCATGTTCCCTCAAGGTTTTCCGAGATTTACAATTTATGAACAGGCAGGTAACAAAAATATTGATCTTAACGCACTTTGGTTCTCATGGCATTTGCCTATGCACTATGTATTGCGGAATAACGCCACTATCACTGCCATAAAATGCCAACACCAGCTATAGCAATAAACATAACAACATTGCAGTAAATAGCAACACCCGACTTTGTAATTACTCAACTTGCTAAAAACCTCAGCCAAACCGCCCTCTAATTTCAATATTCACGCATTATAAGACAAAGAGTAATCTGAATGGCAATGAAACACTAGATATGTTTTGAATGCAAATACGACATAATATACATGACCGGCACATTTTCGGTGATTAGTGACCTCTGATGGTGAACAAAGAGAAATCAAGTAACAGCGATTTGAATTCCACTTAGTTTACAGACTTCCTTATTCCTGTGATAGGCATTCCAATATTGGGAAAATAGACTACGTTTTTCTGGCCAATTATCAAGTAGATTACTGCATGTAAAATTATGATTGCTGTTAGACATTAAACGTACCGATACCAGATAGAATAGAATGACACGAATGATGTCAGAACTCAACGCATAACACTTTGCATATCGTTCTTAACCTTTGCTAACACGTTGTAACTTATTTTCTTTTATTGTAAACCAGGATAAAACAAAGATAAATACATTTAGGTTTAGGTTGCGTTTATCTCTGAATACGACACAACTGTTATCACACACAAGCCTATCAACCATTGTTCATTGGAGATTACAACAATCTAAATCAGAATTATCACTAATAAAGAGATAATTGTTTGGATATTCAGCGCAAGAAATACAGAGATCTGGATGGCCCTAGCTTAGGATATGTGAATTAGTGAAATGGATGTGTTGCGTGTGTTGGTTTTAGAAATAAAATTTTATAGATTAGCTTCGCAGATTCAGTTGACATTAGATGTAACTACACATACGTTACAAATACGCGTTGACAGGGACCAGTCTCAGTGAAACATACCAATCCATGTAGCAAAATTTATTAAATTATAGAAAGATATCTTGTTCTAACAGAACAGTTGGAAGTTTTAATTTGGTTTCCGAAAGTTTCTCC
>NC_043010.1:55012062-55022062 GCF_006345805.1 Octopus sinensis | reverse complement strand
TTGTTAAACCTATCATCTTTGATTAGAAAAAATTGTTAGTTGAAAGGACTAATGAAAAGAAACCAAACATAATGTGTATCTGTCAACTGAAATTTTATATATACAAACTTAATTTTGTTCCATTCTCAGTATAAACTATCACACGATCGGGAACGTGAAACCCTGAGTAGCTGTAGTTTTATATTTTTTGCGACATTTTTTCCAGCTTTAATAATAATGAAGCATATTACTCTACCTCAGTTATTTGAGTGTAATTTTCCCACTTTGTTTCACATTTACGTGCATACTTTGCTGTGTATATATATATATATATATATATTATATATATATAGAGAGAGAGAGAGAGAGAGAGAAAGATACGATAGTGACGGTTTAAATCAAAAATGCAAATGTTAAAAATATAGAAGTAACTGGATATAATAATTCCGCACGTACACACTCATGCTAACACACATATATGAGTCAAATGATTGAAACAAGTAAAAGAGTAAAAATGTATATTTGAGAGAGAGATGGAGGGGCAGAGATTTATATATATATATATATATATATATATATATATATATAGATAGATAGCTAGATAGATAGATAGATAGATAGATAGATAGATAGATAGATAGATAGATAGATAGATAGATATAGATATAGATATTGATACAATGATAGGGAGACATTTCACATCATTAGTAAATATACACTTCCATTCGTGTGTATGTGCATGTATTTTAGTATATATGCATTCATGCATAACGACGCACATATAGACACATATACACGTGCACGAACCATTTCCAAATACACACACAAAGGAAAAGTATAATACATTGATAGGAAGACTTCAATATATTCTTTACGGACAATGCGCATTATCTGGTTTTCTATTTATAAGATAACAAGGTTTATTTTTTTCGTATTGTAACACATTTATACGTACACTAATAATATTTACTCCCTCCTGTGCTAAGCATCAACCTACCTGCAGCTATATTTATAGGAAAGAAACGAACGTGTCTGTATATACGCACACACACATACACACACACAAATATATATATATATATATATGTATATATATATTCCTCACTCCCAATTTTTATGCTCATGATCTTTTATATGTGTATACTAATAGAACGGAGCACACGCCTACATTTTATACGCACACACCCAAATCCCCAGTCGCTTATATAGTATACCGAAAAAGATATCCGGCGTTGCCCGTATCACATCGATTTGAAGAATTTGACTTTTCTTATATATTTTCTCTAATGAAATGAAATATCCATGAATCGAATATCATCAAAATTGGAGTTTAAGTACTCTAATGGAGATTTTTTCCCTCTATACGCACCCTAAAATAATTCTAATCATGACACATTTATCCCATGCTACTCATCTGTATGCCCAAATTCCAAACTTCAAATCTTATAAAACCCATTAAAAGGAATTTGACCCCGAAAAATGGAGCACATGGTGCACATGGAACTCTAAAATGTGGGAGTTAAGGCCTCTATTAGGAAGGGTCTTAAAGTCAACCAGAGGATTTGAATTTTTGACAATTTTTAAAAAATTTGTGTCGTATATCTACTTTTCTAATATCATTGTAATCGAAGATATATAAATGATCACCGGGTTTGTAAAAGAGAGCAAAGCTTGAGGAAACCAAACGACGAACGATCAGAATAAGCAGTCAGCTACCCTGTCCAAGTCGTTACCACTCCCCAATAAACGATTCTTCAACTTATAGGTGATTGGCACAGCCGTAAGATGCATTATGGATCTATAGTAATTGGATTGCTGTAACCCAACTCAAATAAAGATTACCAACTGGGTAACTTGATTGCTAAGGGAAAATCAAAGTGTCACCGCTGGAATATGCCATTGATCACTATGCCAATAGGTAACTGAATAGAATCAATTTGCAAAGTAGAGACTGAAGGATTTTTAATTGCTGTATAAGATTAAAACCTTCCCAACAGAAATTATCGAAGACATGTAATGGAAAGAAATACAACTAACTGTAGAATATGCGGAGATTGACAAGAAACAATAAATCATAAGGTCTCTGGTTGCCTAATCCTGGCTAAGAAGGGATATATTCACAGACGCTACAAAGGAAGGATCTATATAAACTGGAAGCTATGACAACACTGTGGAAACACAACAGAAAAAAGCTGGTATAAGCACACGCTAGAAAAGGTCACAGGAAATGAGAAAGCAACCATACTCTGACATATGCCAATACACACAGATAGACAAATGAAAGACAATAGGCGGGATAGAGTTGGTAGAGATCACCAAGAACAGAAATGCTTTCTAATCGGTGGGTTTATACCAACAGATGACAATGATTATTTAAAAGAAACGGAGAAAAATCCAAAAACCAAAGATCTGGAAATAGAATGTGGAATTTAAAAACTGAAGCTATTCCCATCCTAGTAGGCGCATTAGGTATAATAAAAAATATTCAGACAAATACATAACAATTATATATAACATACACAAAATAGCACTACTAAGCATCGCACACATCCTACGTAAAACACTTTTAATACAGTACAAATAAGAGCATCACAACAAACAACAGCACATACCCAAGGCACACAGAGCTGCACTCGGTAGTGAAGAGAAAGGCGGAGAGCTGGCAGAAACGTTAGCATGCCGGGCGAAATGCTTGGCGGTATTTCGTCTGCCGTTACGTTCTGAGTTCAAATTCCGTCGAGGTTGACTTTGCCTTTCATCCTTTTGGGGGTCGATAACTTAAGTACCAGTTACGCACTGGAGTCGATGTAATCAACTTAATCCATTTGTCTGTCCTTGTTTGTCCCCTCTGTGTTTAGCCCCTTGTGGGTAGTAAAGAAATAGGTAGTGAAGTGAAAGCACGTGATAAAGATAAGGCTATTTAATAATAATAATATAAATAATAATGATAATGATAATGATGAAATAATAATGATAATGATTATGATGATGATGATGATGATGATGATAATAGTAATAATAATAATAATAATAATAATAATAAAAATAATAATAATAATAATGATAATAATAATAATAATAATAATAATAACGATAATAATAATAATTCTCGTTATCTTTTCCTTTATTGTTTCTAGCTTTGGTGTTCCGTACATGTAAAAATAACGTTATTCATAGAGTCTACAAGTGCGCAGTATTTGGGAAAATAATGACATATAAAGAACGAGGTGCGAAAGTGCACAAAGAGTTTTTTACTATTTTTTCTATTTTTGGAAATGTTTTGGTAACTGTTTGTATCAGGAACATATATTTGCTTAACGTAATACTGACAACACTACAGGAATAGTCGCTTCCTCTTTCCCAAGAGAAGAACGTGTCTTCTATTTCTTGAAAAGATTACTTACAGAATATAAGAAATTAAAACTTTTTTAAGCAAAAACTGTGCTCATTCCATAAACTATTTTATGTCCCACGTACACGGATTAGAGACACTGAAACATTCCGAAGGCATTTTACCTGCTATATAACAAAACATTCATTCTTTGGTTAATCCGACCGATCACAACCGCTTGCCATGTAATAACCGCTTGCCATGTAATAAAATAATAATGATAATGGTCATAATAATAATAATAATAATAATTATTATTATTATCATTATTATTATTATTATTATCATTATCGTTATTATTATTATTATTATTACTACTATTATTATTATTATTATTATTATTATCATTATTATTATTACTATTATTATCATTATTATTATTATTATTATTATTTATTATTATTATTATTATTATTTTATTATTATTATTATTATTATTACTATTATTATCATTATTATTATTATTATTATTATTATTATGTTTCCTTCTGTCTTCAAATTTTCTTCCGCTTCTCGCCGAGTGTTTTCCGTACACCTAGGGCAGAGAAGCGCATTGTATGCATTCTTAGATTACACACTCATATTCGCAGGTAGATTATGTATTTCAAAAATTAATTAATAAATAAATAAATTCATGAACGGATGTTGTTTTCTCAGCGATAATGCTCTTCTCAGTACATGAGCCGTTCCAGTGAACACGATCTTTTGCCCTTCCTGTAGGATATTATTATTATTATTATTATTATTATTATTATTATTATTATTATTATTATTATTATTATAACACCGTAGAGTATTGTCAGTCTGAGGTCGTTGTGACTTAAAACACAGTAAAAACCCCCGCAATATCTTCAATCAACGACATCACGATATTGGATACTCTGCAGCGTCTTAAATAATAACAACCAATCTTTTTGAGCCATGTCGACACTTGGAAGTATCCTGCACACAGCTATCAGCATGGCGGGAAAGGATCGGTACACCTGTGAATGTAGAATACCTACAAAGAGCATCATTGCTTGGAAATGCAATAATTCTTCGCAGCGTTGTTGACCACTAAACAAGTTTCACCTTAGTTTGCTGGGTGGGGATAGCTGACACTTCCCATAGTAACCCGACAAAATAAACTGAGAGTTTTCGTATAATAATAATAATAATAATAATAATAATAATAATAATAATAATAGCATTACCAGGCAGTGGCTCTCATGGCTTCTGATCTTAACTGATTGGAAGTGTTATCATGTACATTGTTTTGTCTTGGTATAAAAGATGGGCTACAGCAAATATTCTGCTCAATACCACATATTTGCTTGTCAGTTGTTTGACCTTAACCAGTTGAGCATGTTCCTTAGTGGCTGACGATATGTGCATCTCTGATCACGAGCGGAAGTATTGGGGGAGCATCATAGCCATGTTTTGAGAGGGATTCTTTGGGGTTTGAATAATTCACCTCTGGAAACATGGGTGTTTCGTTCAACATCCTTAAACAACCCTTCTTCAGGGACCTTTCGAGTTCGATGGGTTACTCGACCTGAAGAAAATTCTAACTGGGCCCAACCTGCAAGGTCATGTGCTGTTTATTTTGATATGAGATCACCATGTCGCGCACATATGGTTGTGTTGCATGTGCCTAGTGTACCCTTATCAGACGGGTAGTCATGATGGGTATACTGGGCTTCGTATATTTTACCTCAGTGTCACTTTGATGGCATACGCTGCTCTCTCACTCAATAATAATAATAATACTAATAATAATAATAATAATAATAATAATAATAATAATAATAATAATAATAACAATAATATTAATGATGATGATGATGATGGTGGTGGTGGTGGTGATGATGATGATGATGATGATGATGATAATAGTTTATCCCCTGCTTTTTATGACATCTTTTTCTGATGTTTAAATTCCCCTTCTGTTTTCTCAACTCGAACCTTATTTTTATATTCTCTCCGACTTAATATTCAAAATACATTACTTCGCTTTTGCGACGCATCTGTGTAATACGCTTATAAAATCATATCCGTCATGTTTACGTTTATTATACAATTTATCAATATCGCCTTTCTTTAGTGAATAATAATATATATCGCCACTAGTTTCCTAGCTTTCCAACCATAATAATTTCCTTCATAGAGGAAATGAATTTTCTGAATATGTAATACACGCGCAACCGTCTTTATATTCTCTATCAAGAAGTTCCTGCTCTCTGAATGCAGATAAATATAAGCATCTTGGTACACACGTTGTCGAAAAGTGAATTGGACAAGATAACTGAAGAGACAAGGAACCAAAACATATTGATATCAAAGATACAGACTTTTGATTAAAATAATGGAAATATCCATTACGTAACTATTTTATATTATGTTCGCAATATGACAAATTCAAAACATGTATAGTTTGTATCTAATCATACACAGGCATTGTGTATGTATCCTCATTCGTGATATAGTCCTCCTAGTTTATTGTCTTTTGTAGATTTTCCATGTTAAATAAGCTCAAATGCGTCACATCTCGTACTTTTAAAGAGCATAAATTGTTAGAGTGCATAAATTTGGGACTTCAGTCACTAAGACTGCTGAATCTTTTAATATTTCGAGAATTACTGTCTCGGAAATCATATATGCATTGCAAAACCAAGGTAAAACTATATATATATATATATATATATATATGTAGGTCCCGGGTTGAGTCGGGGTTAACCACAGTAAATAAGGTACTCAATACATAGCAGAGTAACTTAATTTATTATATAGATGCTTCCTGATGATTTCTTTTGAATGAAACAGTTCTAGTCCTGTAGAAGCTCCTTCTATATAATAAAATAATATATATATATATATATATATATATATATATATATATATCATGAGTATACACTGAAGGGAACGCTCATTCTGAGAGAGCACAATAAGGAAATATATTCTGTCCGAAAGACAGTTTAGAACTACGACAGCAAAAGTGACGGCAGAATTGAACCAACACTATATCAGCTGCAGCGAAGGTGGCGTGCTGGCAGACACGTTAGCGCGCCGGGCGAAATGCTTGGCGGTGTTTCGTCTGTCTTTACGTTCTGAGTTCAAATTCCGCCCAGGTCGACTTTGCTTTTCATCCTTTCAGGGTCGATAAATAAAGTACCAGTTTCGCACTGGGGTCGATGTAATCGACTTAATCCCTTTGTCTGTCCTTATTTGTCCCCTCTATGTTTAGCCCCATGGGGGCAATAAAGAAATATATATCAGCTGCAGCTGTTCATCGTGAGCCCTATAAAACTGGGCATTTCTTGTCTCCTGTCTACATCAATAAGCAGAAAAAAATAAAAACTAAGTTATTAAAAGTATATAATGTATCACTGAAACTAATTCGTCTTCTCTGATGATTTCTTCATTCATTGTTTTTTCCTCACTTTGACTGTGGTTATATTTTGAGATAGCTCCAACAGGCTTTCAGCTTTAGCTCATCAGCTCTTTCCAAGAAGCACGAAGGTGGTTCTGATATTGTTTGAGAAGTCACATCATTCTCTTGAAACTTTAGTTGTTCTACTTGGCAAACTTAACATCAAGGATTATCAGATCAGGTCCACCCTTTAGCAGAATCATTGTACCTCGAACCTCAATGATAGCTGAATTGTTTAGGATGATATTGTACCGATTCACATGGCTAACATAATTCAAAGTTGTTACGAAAAGCACAGAAAAGACGAAAGGCCCTTCGTCTGGCCTCCGCAATCCCCAAATGTCAATGTGATCGTACATCAATAGGTGATTTTCTCCTTATGCAATCGTTGCAGAAACTAAAAGAGGATGTACTTACGCGATGTCTCAACATTCTCCTAACAGCAATTCAGAAGCTGATATATCAATTTTACGACGTATTATTAAAAAGTAAAGCAACATTAGCTAATTTAAATGTCAATGAACAACTTATTTCCTTTATTTTGCGTAACACCTGTATTTGTGCAAACATATTGTCTGCTCATTCCATGTCATAGCAAAAGAATCTGAGAAGATAGATTAAAGTCAACACAGTGAGGAAACTAAAAATACATTCGAACTGCAGACACATTATTAGTATTTTTGTTTTTGTTTTACTAGTATTGTTTGACATACAGACGGAAAATTTCATGAAGTTGATTTCTACATTGAAATAAAACTAATAATTTCATTTATTTACGATGTGTGAGATACATATATTTCAAATTAGCGACTCATTATAGAAAGTATGGTGTTTATAAATAATTCGAAAGAGACATTTACAAAAATAGTATACACAGAACGTGATAAGACAACAGAAACTCTGTTGGTAATAATCTGATATAGTCTACTTTGTGGAGGTCCGTTTACGGGAGAATCAAGGATTGTTACATATTTAGGATCGCTGATTATAAAGTAGTTTTGCATAATCTCGTCACCATTTTGTGTTTAATTACAGCGTACACCCTTTCACTCGCATAATGTTTGCTATTGTCAATGACATTTTAAAAAAATGTTGGGCGATTACGTTTTCTACTACGTCTGAACTTCCAGTCCAAGTGAATGTACATCGCGGAATATGTATTTCTTTACTACCCACAAGGGGCTAAACACAGAGGGGAGAAACAAGGACAGACAAACGGGTTAAGTCGATTACATCGACCCCAGTGCGTAACTGGTACTTAATTTATCGACCCCGAAAGGATGAAAGGCAAATTCGACCTCGGCGGAATTTGAAATAAGACCGTAACGGCAGACGAAATACCGCTAAAGCATCTCGCCCGACGTGCTAACTTTTCTGCCAGCTCGCCGCCTTCATCGCGGAATATGTGTGCATCGCCTAATGTGTGCATCGCGGAATGTGTGCATCGCGGAATGTGTGCATCGCGGAATGTGTGCATCGCGGAATGTGTGACTTGTAAACAAGCTAGACAATTTTATCCGTAGACGAACTTGGGTTCATATATTTCATTTCTGTTTGCTCGTTCGCGTGTCAAGAACCACTTACCATATGCGAGAACCTCGTTTCTAACAGTCTGCACAAAATATTCATTCCCATTTAGCGCAAATATGGTTAAGGATTTATCAGTAATTGTCATCCTAATTCGTATCCGTCTTGTACTATAGCCTCTGGCCGACCAAAGCCTTGTGAGTGAATTTGGTAGAGGGAAACTGAAAAGAACCCCGTCGTATATATGTATATATATATACATGTATGTATGTGTATATGTTTGTGTGTATGTGTTTGTCTCCCCAACATCGCTTGACCACCGATGCTGGAGTGTTTACGTCCCCGTAACTCAGCGGTTCGGCAAAAGAGCCCGATAGAATAAGTTCTAGGCTTACAAAGAATACGTCCTGAGGTCGATGTGTTCGACTAAAGGCGGTGCTCCAGCATGGCCACAGTTAAATGACTGAAACAAGTAATAGAGTAAAAGGGTATACTACTCTAAGGTGACGAGCTGGCAGAAACGTTAGCACGCCAGTCGAAATGCGTAGCTGTATTTCGTCTGCCGCTACGTTCTGAGTTCAAATTCCGCCGAGGTCGACTTTGCCTTTCATCCTTTCGGGGTCGATAAATTAAGTACCAACTACGCACTGGAGTCGATGTAATCGACTTAATCCGTTTATCGGTCCTTGTTTGTCCTCCCTGTGTTTAGCCATTTGTGGGTAGTAAAGATTTAGGTATACTACTTTTCTCCGGTCCTCAGAGTTCGGAATTCTTGTATTTTGGCGTTGCTTGTAGTAAATGTTTGGTAAGACGTACGGAAAAATTTTCATCGCATAACTCCAGTGTTTTTTGTGCCTTGTACAACCAATGAAAATCATCTGTATATCAACTGGCTTTATCAAATTTTCGTAGCACTTTGGAAAGGAAATGGAGGTACGAGATGGAAGAAATATAATTTTGAATTACTATAATGGATTAGCTGAAGAAGATAAAGACTCGCAAAGAAGAATTGTACATATCGTGTAAAAGACAGATGTTGGTGACAGAAAGCTTTTAAGAATATTGATAGGCTTAAACTGGCAGCGTAACCGAATAAGTAAATGGAGTCATCCATCATGTGTTATCAAGAAATGTGGCTGAGGTTTACAATTTGATAAAAACGGCTAATATGTATGTAGCGTATAACTTAGGACTGAAAAACATCACAATTTGAAATGAGAAGCGTGAGCCATGGTGAAAGAGAGAAATACAAGCGAATATAAAAATGTTGTGATCCCGTCTAAAGTGATTGGAAACAGAAGAGGTCAGCTAAAATATTAATGGAAGTTAGAAAGAAAATATAATGTGTAAAGTAAAAGTATATGTACTGTCAAAATAGGGTTGATACTGTGAATTTTGGCCAAATCAAATCAACCCAAGTTTAGAAAAATTTCGAACAAAACAAAAATCGATATAGCCAAAACCATATATTTTTACTGGTGTGAACTTTGGTGTTTTAAGATATATAAAGACTGAAGCAAAATTTAATGAGGGACTTTATTATTCATGTTACAAAAAAAGATAGGTGAGAAAATTCTTAATTGAAAACTCCAAATCAATTAAATATGCATACGTGCATTTGAAATAAATTGATATCACGATATATTATTCATTGATCTGAATAATATTATAAAATGCGGTGAGGGTACATTCAC
>NC_043010.1:55004562-55007062 GCF_006345805.1 Octopus sinensis | reverse complement strand
CCCCCTCCCGTCGTTGACCCGCGACGATACTTCCGCTACTGTCTTTCTAGCCTAACCCTCTCGAGGTGTGGTCGACATTTCTTTTTGCTCCGTTCGTCTTTCACAAAAAAAAAACCGCGTTCGTAATACTTTTTTTCGTTCGGCGTTAACAGCCCTTCTTATCTTGTTGTTCCTTGTCCTGTCTTTTACTGTTTATAATTTGTACTGTCGTTACTGTCCTGTTTTTGTTACCATTTTTTACCCCTCTGCGAAAACATCTCAGAATTTTAATTTGATTTGCTTTTCGCAGGAAGGAAAGTTTCTTGCCGAAGATACGTCTCGCTTTCACCTTCGAAACGTAGAGTAGATGAAACCATAGCGACTGAAGGAGGGTGTTTTTCTTTGTGTTAATTGTCCTGTACTCTATTTTTTTGTTGTTTAAAAAATGTCCAGTTCCTTGGTTTGTGTCTATGTTCGTTTCTCATTGTGTTCGACGTCTTTTTGGTGTCCTGTACTCATATATGCGTGTATATGTACATTTAGAGGTAGGTACGTACATATATGTTATATATATGCATATGTTTTATTTATTAATATATATATATATATATATATACCGTATGTGTGTGTGTTATGTATATATATATAATATATATATATATATATATATAATATATATATATATATAATATATATATATATATATATATACGTATTAGCGTACTTACACCATATCTATTATATATGTGTATGTGTTTATGCGAATGTGTGTGTAAGAGTGTGTGTGTGTGCCTGTGTGCATCATTTAATGATTGTGGTCGATTTGAGGCATTGTGCAATATCTACAAATCAATAATTGGCAAGCTTCCGATTTTGTTATATCAAGTGTTTCGAGCAAACGAATAGAGATCTGCTCCCTAAAACATCGACGTTAATTACCTCGAGGATTGCAATTTGAGTGTCTTATTAGTTCGTTTTCGCTTCAAAGAAAGAGTAATTAGAGAAGTCAAAGCATTACAAGCCTTTTATAGTAAACGTAGTCACCCACACGGGTTTTAACGATGAATATATTGCACAGGGTAATTATTATGTTAGGAACATAACCGACCACTTTGATGTTTTTAAGTTACTCCAGGATGTTCATACGTTGCTAATTACGATATGCTAACCGGACAGAATCTTTTGATGCTTTTGCTGTAGTTGTAGCCTCCCTAACACAGACATGTATTAAATTTAATCCCCTTCTTTATGTATTTAGATCCTATATTATCTAAATATAACCTATGGTATATCCATTTTCTCGCATATATACAGTTCTTACAAAGATGCTAAAGTCGAAAAGTAAGTACTAAATAAATAATTGTATATAAATAGTGTATTATTCCTAATATTAATTTCAAATAAAAGGCTAACATATTTTTCAGCATTTCTGTATTGCGTATATATATATATATATAAATATATGGTGCGTTCACCGTTTCTCCTGATATCCTGTACCCATATATGCATGTATATATACATATATATGTAGGTATGTACATATATGCATGCATATGCGCATATATTTATGTATTATTTATATTATTATATGATCGAACGCTACGTATCCTTTTC
The DNA here is from genome assembly GCF_006345805.1 of Octopus sinensis. NCBI lineage: Eukaryota > Metazoa > Mollusca > Cephalopoda > Octopoda > Octopodidae > Octopus > Octopus sinensis. The sequence continues at coordinate 55,005,469 of NC_043010.1, read as the reverse complement.
CAAGAAAGTTTTATCTCTCTCTCTATCTCTCTCTCTCTCTCTCTCTCTTTATATATATATATATATATATAATATATATATAGCAGAAGTACCCGAGGCTTCATTGCTTTAAAGCACTTTTAATTACCCTACTCAATTGTGATTATTGAAGCAAATATTGATATAAGTTTACGCCCAACCAGTCGATTTGCGACTGGACAGAAAGCCCTGCAAAGCGCATTGCAGCACTCTCAGAAGTGGGTAACAATAGAATGTGAGGTGGCCCTGAAAAGGCTGTGTTATCGCTCTTATAATTGTAGGTAGTCCTTGGTAGGTAGTCCTTGAAGGGTATGTAAAACGTTCGCAAGTGAATACTGCATCTTCCTTTTCCACCAATGGCAGCGGACGTGATGTTACAAAACTTCATGTTCTGTGAAAACAGAATAGATGCCCTATGGAGGAAATAGGGAATTCATCATGGGTAAGTAAATACGGGTAAATTTGAAAATATACAACAATAGCATCTTCTCACCATATGTCAGACCGGCAAGCCTGTAGTGGTGCTGGATAGATGAATCACAACACCTCACTCGTCGAGATGTCGTCTGGAGTGACCTGTTGCTTTTGAATACTTCGTATTTGATGTAAAATGTAATGGTGTAAAATATAATAGTGAGAGAGAGGATGTATGTATTTAGTTTTATCGACGTTTTTATGTTTTCTTATTTGATATAAATTGTAATGCCGTGTAAAAGATAGTTACTTCATGCAATTAATTTTATCCATTTGTTTCATTGATCGTCGTTATGATTACATTTGTTGTTGTATAAAATGATATGTTGGTTGGTTTTCAAATTGTATGTTGCGATCCTGTTGCTGCTGATGTAAACTGTAATGGTGAGAGAGGAGATGGAAGGGGGAGATGTAT
>NC_043010.1:54994562-54997062 GCF_006345805.1 Octopus sinensis | reverse complement strand
AGGCCAAACATCTCTGTAAGTTTCATTCGAACCCATCCAGCGGGTCTTGAGATATCTTGTCCACGGACAAACAAGCACAACTGAAGGCAATACCACTGCCTTCGCTAAGGCGGAGGTAATATATGATAAAGAGAAAAAATTATCTGATATAGAAACATATCATATGAAAGAGTGTAAATATTTTTACTTGAATAAAAAATTGCTTTGTAAGAATGGAGAAATTTATTTATTAATCGAACCCGGAAAAGTACAAAACCAGAAATGGAAGCTTTAAAGTATTCCAGAAAAAGCTGAAAATGAAATGAAATAAAAGAAAAACGTATCGAATTTCATTCAAAAGTACAAGTATCCGCACTTAAGATTCTAACTCCACCATTGAAAACAATTATGTGTAGCTTTTATTACGTTTAACCCAAGTAATAGATGGCGAGAGAGAGAGGGAGTAAAACACATTCATAAATCAGAGTTGTGATAAGTCTTCCGAAATTTTGGAAAAGACCCCCCCCTCCCTCATCAGCTGCAATTATTCCTTGATTTCCCGACTGACATTTTGCTATGCTGAAACAAGTGTTCATTCAGCGGGGTTGGGGGAAGCGTTTAAGATGCAATTTCATTAAAAAGTTTTTGTAGATTTTTGTGTAGGTCTCCCCCCAGCTGAAAAATACTATTCAGAATCTATTCCATAAAGTTCTGAATATCTACTACTCTTGATATCCTAATACCAAAGTTCTCTCTCACAAAACGCATCAATTTTATAAGGCTTGACAAACATATCTCCATTTCCTAATGGGTAACAATTTTAATCATTCTCTTTACAAACGATATACACCACTGAATGTGATCTGTGTTAGAAGTTTCTATGAAAGAGTATTATGGAGGAAGGAACAAAGCAATTCAAATTTAACCATATTACGAATATCCTTCCCTAGGGCAGCATTGGTTTCCCTTTTATCGTTTCTCTGATGCCATTTTCATCTAAGTACCACCTCTAAGACGAATAATATGTAAATTCAAATTCCAAATACATTTGCAATTTATTATAGCTTATATTTCGCTTGTCAGGTAAATCTCCATTTTCCTGTATATTTCAAACTAATTAAAGTTATTTTCACATACCTGTCCGTGTATGCTCCTCTAGTCCACTCTACTACACAGGCAAAGCTTTTAAAGAATTTTTTTAATGAGGAAAGCATAGAACATTACAGGTAAAAGTGTGTTATCATTTTCAAGGATGTTTCAGATATATTTGAAAAAGCAAGGGGAATTTTTCGTGTCAAAAATTTAAATTATATGAAAAAGCCAGTGAGGAACTTGTGGCAAATTAGAAAAGCCAATTATGTACATGTTGATCGATTGAATGGCACCATTCAGAAACATGTAGAGGAAACATATGCCACCTGTTTTGAGGCAGAGAGGGAGGGTGTGATCAGGTTCATGTTCTGTAACTACACTTAGAGTACATAGCAAGATACCCCAAGGATACGACTAATGAGTCGATTAATATCACTAAGAGAAAACCAAGCATTAGATGGAGAGTTTGGTATTGCCGAGAATGCTCTGATGTAGATATTTACGATAGTTGTTGGCATCACTTCAATTCAGACCTTTGCAGCCCGGACATGATGGCCACAAACTGAGTGATTCGAAAAGAGGAAAAATATTAACAGAAAATATTTGTATGAGAAAAAAATTGCTAACACCAAAATGAACTTTTATAATATTTTAAAATTTTAATTAAAAACATTGAGAAGACATTTGTTCTATTGATATTAGAATGCAAATATTGACTTAATCATTTTAAAATAAAATAAGACATGTTTTTTTATTTCATATAATAAATTTGGAAATTTTAATTTTAATATTCAATTCGGTTAATTTATCAAGTTTTGATAAATATGATTTATTTTTACTGATATAATTCAGACACGTAAAGTTTTCCAATTAATCCTAAATATTATTTATTTATTAATTACTTATATTCTTATAAAACGTTACATAGTCAACTATTTTTGCCTAACATTTGCAAAATTAACCCCAATTTGAAGGTAAAAATGGAGCCGGTATTGGCATTTTTTACTTGAAGTCTTAAGAATAATCTTTTTCACGAAAATACTGACATGGTAATTACATTTGCAAAAAGAAAAAAAAAGAACTTTTAGGCATAAACTTGCCTCGGAACTTTGCAATTAAGGCGGCTCAATTTTATACGCTGGCCCCATCGCGACTTTACTTCGTTTATTTAGTATTACACTATTTCAATTTACTAGAAAATTGACCAATTTGTAGTTTATTCAACGACATATTCCTTAACAAAAGAATCTCAGAAACTACGTGAAATAGATTGACGTCTGTCTAAGTTTCCTATCTGTGTACATCTACGGCACTTCTTGGTATAGTTCAGTTTCAATGTCCCAATATTTATTCGAGATCAGCTTCGAAATTTAACCACTGATATATATATATATATATATATATATTATTAAATTAGAGATAAAACCAC
>NC_043010.1:54987062-54992062 GCF_006345805.1 Octopus sinensis | reverse complement strand
ATTAAAATATTGTCTGTTTAAAGAAAACTAAAATATAAATACTTTCAGTACAAAGAAACTTACATTTTTGAAATCACATTCAGTTAAACATATTTCTAAATGATTCAAATATTATGTACGTCAAAAAATCGACGTTTTTTTTTTGTTTTTTCTCATAGAGCGCGAAGTCTATGTATGTGTGTATATATCACAGACTGCGGACGTGTATTTGCGTCTATAGACTCGGCATGACATTCACTATATGTGTGTGTATTCGGTAAACATTGTGTTTACTTGTTTTCACTAATAAATGGATGTTCAAAATGTCACAAAAATTTGCACTGCACTGCCGAAGGTAAATATGGAAATAAATATGCGAAAAAATATTTAAGATAAAATATACTATTTTTGAAATATTTCGGCTACGCACAAACATCCTTAGAATTTCAGTATTATTAATATATATATATATATTATATATATATATATATATATATATATATATATATATATATATATATATATAATATATATATATATATATATATATATATATATATATATATATATATATATATATATATATATACAGACACATAGATAGATAGATAGATAGATAGATAGAATAATAGATAGATAGTAGATAGATAGATAGATAGATAGATAGATAGATAGATAGATAGATGATAGATAGATAGATAATAGATAGATAGATATAGATAGATAGATAGATAGATAGATAGATAGATAGATAGATAGATAGATAGATAGATGCATAACCTGTAGAGACACCCTATTTCGTTATGCAACCTTAATAAACTAGAAAATATATAAAACGTTTTTTTTTTTATATAATCTGATGCTGTGTTTAACTGTGTTAGCATTTACTCGTTATCGTTATCGTTGCAGATTTTTTGTAGAAATTTTAGCCAACATTGATCTTGGTCCGAGGTTTCATATACGCGATTTCTGATGCAAACAACAATGAATTCGAAAATGAAAAATGGTTAATGGCCATGTATGCCATAATTCGGGAGCTTTTGTCCCATCATCAGCACCCAACCAACACTTTAGTAATCCACGAACAAATTGCTTAAATAACAACAACATATAATGTTATTGGACATATCGATTCTACATATTCAGCACACGTCTGGAAGCTGGTAGGTAATTATTAATGACATGTATAAAATCATCGTATTTCGTAATGCAAGCCTAATATATTGATAAAATAATATCAAGTATTTTTATAAGTCAGTACCTTACTCTACTGTGTTAGCAGTGCTATTTCACCACTTGTTAAGGTTGTTTCTAGAGATCTTCTGGAGGAATTATAGCCAACACTGATTTTATTACGTCGTGTAGTGCTGCGTGGGTAGCTAAATATTTGAATGATCACTTTTGCAAGAAAGATCATAGAGTAACATCCCTTTTCTGAGTCTCTCGAAGAATCTGTGTCATGAGACGTGAGCCTTAATTATTCACGAAGCCTAGCATCTCTCTTCGAAGTTTCTAGAATGTCTAGCGTCCCATTAATAAAAACAACTTGCTAACCCAGCTTTTTGCTTCTTAGTCGGTTCAACTTAGAGCCTGTCACGTCATTGCTATGTCCGTCTAATTCTCTAAAACACATGACTGAAAACCACCACTTAGCTGTTATTTCTACATTTTCTATCTCTGAACTTCCTTGCATCGATTACTTCATTCAACTAGTTTCTACAATTTGATTCTTTTTATCATCATCGATAGAAGAATTAAATATACTTTTATGTAGTATATATATAGATCTTGTATATATTCTTTCATCTCAGTATGAACGCTTGTAAAAATATGCACGCAGTCATATCAACACCTAGAACGATCTATATATTTCATGACAGATGCTTTGCATCCGAGACTCCTGATGTTAGCAACAATGAGATTGATGATGAAAAGTGAATACGAAACGTAGTAACAAAATTATAACTAGCTAAAATTTCCATGTAAATTCTATAGAGATAACCTTCGTTACCACTCCAGGCAACAAGTTAGTATATTCTTTGCAAGCTTTTCGGCAGAGACAAGAAACAATAAGATAAAGGTGTTGAGCTGGAAGAAACGTTAGCATGCCGGGCGAAATGCGTAGCCGTATTTCGTCTGTCGTTACGTTCTAAGTTCAAATTCCACCGAGGTCGACTTTGCCTTTCATCCTTTCGGGGTCGATAAATTAAGTACCAGTTAAGCACCGGGGTCGCTTTAATCGACTTAATTCCTTTATCTGTCCTTGTTTGTCCCCCTCTATGTTTAGACCCTTGTGGGCAACAAAACGTACGAAACAATAAGATATAATTATATTTATTATCACAATTTTCATAGTAGTTGTTGATTGACATTTTGTATCACCATTGTATAGTCTGAAGGTTTTTTTCTGAAGTTCAAAAGACAATTGTTTAACTTAGAATACCGAAAAATGCATAAGCCTCATGAATCTAATACGCTAAATCTACAAGTCTTGTGAAATTTATTATTTGACAACAGAAAATACTGCAGTTGTTATACTTTATGTTGGTTTCTTTAATGTGTGTGTTATTACTGTATATTCTGTTTCTCTGTTCTCATGTAGAACTGAAAATGATCAACACGATTGTGAGCAATATTATTCCTATTGCGCAGGAATCTTTCAGCGCAACAGCTAACAGCATCCATCCTTTTCAACGGCCGACATTTCAGAGACGGTAGAATTTGATTTGAGAGAGAGATATATATATAACTATACAGGTTAACTAGCAAATGCTGTTATCTAATAACAACGCGATACAATTGTAAATTGTAATCTTCGTTCCTCTTTCCCAAAAGGGATTATCCATGAAATCAGCCTTTATTCAATCATTTTATTCATCATGTGCTCATAGACCCAAACAACGAGTTACAATTCTGAAGACTTATATATGAAAATAAAAACATGCGCTGCAAAATCTATATTAGTCTAACTATTTGGGTTGCATGCTAAGTGACTTTCTCTGTTGTATGTTATATTAAATGTATATTATATATTATATCAAACCCGTATATAAACTTGCAGCATTGATATTCTTTTGGAAATTATATTTTCCCTGCACTGATATCATTTCTGTATCTATCTACAGTAATATTGATAATGCTCTGCTACAAATATATCTTTATACCCTTATGAAATGGTTAAGCAAAATTGGAGAAATACATTTGTTCTGCATTTACGCCCTTCGGGTCATCAAATATAATATTGCAAGTCAGAAATGTTTCATTTGGTTTGCTTCATTCTACCGTTCTGCATCTCGTTTATTTTTAATTCTAGCTGAGCTTAAACCAAGAGCTATTTCCTGAATGAAGAGACATGTCGCATTAACTTAAAGTTATATGTGAAAGAGACAGTTATAATAGCAAAAATAGGTAGATAACCAGAGAGGAGAGAGAGATGTAGACAGATGGACAGAAAGAAAAAGAGAAAGAGAGAAATAAAAGTTGAGAGAGACAGAGAGGAATTGCTGTTGGTAGGTATAGTTATGTAGGATGCAAGCATTGAATATATTGATAAAGTAACTATAAAAGCAAATATACAGAGGTGTTTGTCATCAGTTAAATGTCGGAGTGAATGAACATATGTAAAACACAAGTAGTCGACTGAATGCCACGCGACACGAGTATACAGTATTGCATATTCTATGAATGATTTAGAGTGAAAAACAAATTATCATCAGATAGAGCGATTGTGTATACAGCAGAAAAATTGAGAACCGAAAACTGGAATTGCATACATCTAAGATGGGAGACGCCAAATATATATTTCCATGATTCTAAATTCCCTCTGTAGTTGGACATTAAAGCTGATAATGAAATTGTGAAAAACACCTTTTTTCAGAAGTTAGAAACATCCAGTTAGATAAGCGGAAGAAGTCAAGTGCATATATTCACCAAACCCACCGCTACAGATAATTGGTAAATATTTATACCAACGAATGACCCAAATCCCGTCATTGACTTAAGTGCTTCTTGTAGCTATGAGTTGTTTTAACCCTTATTTCTAGCAATACTAGCGCTGACTAGTGCCCTCACGCACACACAGATATATATATATATATATATATATAATATATATATATATATATATGTGTATGTTTGTCTTCTCAATGTGTGTAAATAACATGGAATAAAAAAATTGTTACCAAGGTAGCAAAAATTCACATGAGTGTCAAGGATATTACACCTTACTTATAAAGATAGAAATTGCAGGGTTAAGTGAAATACTTTTGTATAACATGGATAAATTATGAGATGGAGTGAAACGAAGGTGTTATTCAAATCCTCTATACTTGCAACATATGTTTCGAGAAAAGCATTCAGATTATTCCGGGGGGAACAAAAGTGATATAAAAGAATACAATCATCTCGTCAGGGATAAAAGGAACAAAACACATCAATAAGCTATTTTAACTGAACGTGATTATCGCGTACGTAAATATGTGATGTAAGGAGAATGCTACCAAGTTAACTTAAAAAAAAAAACGTTAATAGATTTAACATCAAAGGTAATTTAGAGAAAGAGAAGGATAAGAAAGAAATTAACAGAAAATGAAGAGTGGAAAATATAAATTGTGATAGAGGAATGGGAATATAGTTTAAAAGCGTGAAATATGTTGTGGGCATGAATTGTAAGAGGACACCTGAAAGGCGAGTCTTATAGATTAGTAGACATAACTTATAGGAACTAAAGGTATGTTTTTGCCAATGTTTACGAAGATAAACGCGTTCTTCAAACGTGTTTACAGAGTATTTTCGAGAAAAGAATGAAAATTTGCTCTTCGTTATATAGCGAGAAAAAGAGTTACCTTTGTTAAACGTGAAGGATCTAGAGAGAGAATTTTCCATTACAAACCGAAATGATTATTATGTTCCTATAGAGACCCAATTACCAAGCCCAGTATTGATGCGCTTATTGATATGTTTCGACAACTGAGACGAAGAACTACTTCTATAAAAATAGAAGTCAGAAACGGAGTTAATTT
>NC_043010.1:54964562-54972062 GCF_006345805.1 Octopus sinensis | reverse complement strand
GCAACATTCATAGATAAGAATATAATTATAATGGGATATGATGACTGATATCACAAATTAAATGAATGTGCAAAACTGTTTCTAATGCACTTATTTCGAAGTTGATCAGAATTAACAAATATCAGAAAAACGGCATGAAGTAATTACAGAAGAAAATTAAAGACAATTAAAACGACATTGATGATTTATCCTTAATTAAGCAACAGGCGCGGTTTCATTCAGATTAAAGAATGATTTATAATATCTGAATATAAAATAAATTAGTGGAAATTAATTGCTGTAATCATTAAAATATTGACATTAATGTATTTGTATTTCTGAAAAAGAAATACGCAATTATACGGAGAGGAAAGTATAAAATGTTATGGCGGTATAAGGAATGAATATTTAGTTTCTTTTACTATTATTTAATACAGAGGTGATGATATTTTATTTTAAGGATTTGCTTACTTGTTTTAACCCAATTCAATGTTGTCTTCTTTCAAAAACGATAGTATTCGAGTTGGAACAGGTTGAGTACCTCTTTATAGTATATCCTGCAGCAACATCTTGACAACTTCATTGAACCTTTACTTCGATATGCTTAAATACAAACAGGTGAAAGTTACGGGGACGTAAACACACCAGCATCGGTTGTCAAACAATGTTAGGGGGACAAACACATACACACAAACAAACACAGACACACACACACACACACATATATATATATATATATACATATATACGAAGGGCTTCTTTCAGTTTCCATCTTTGGTCGGCTCGAGGCTATAGTAGATGTCACTTGCACAAGGTGACACGCAGTGGAAATGAACCCGGAACCATATGGTTGGTAAGCAAGCTACTTACCACACAGCCACTCGTGCGCCTATATACATATACACATATATAAACATATATATATATATATATTTACTTATATGTTAGTGTGTGTGTGGTGGTGATGTTAGTGGCCATATTATAATTTCATATCCTCTCATTTAACAACTGTTTTACACATGGTTATGAAACCCCAGGAGGACAGAGAAGTGTGATTGGTGCAGACCATTGACGAAACCCCGGAAATTATGTAAAAGAACACAATATGTTTTTTGTTTTTATTTTCTTGTGTATTATTTAACTCCTTCTTTTCTCCATGACAATGAAAATATAAGCCGCCGAATCACTTACACGATATAAATCACGCCAATGTTAAATGTTGCGCCTTGCCCTTTAGTTACATATACCGAATTTACGTGCAGTAAATAAATATTGATATACTTTTGTGATATCATTTACGACTCATTCCCTAATGCAAAGCACAAGCCTTAATAATACATATAATGTTTATAAAAGAATCTTGTCGTATGCAGAAAGAAATTCTTCGTCGCAAAATAATCGATGAATTCTAACTTGATATACGTTTTCTTTTGTTTGTACAGATTATCATAATAAAGACAAATATCTTCTGTTGTTTAGACAGATATGCAAGAAGGAAATCTCACTGGATATCGGTTTCAGCTGCATCTTAAATAACGAACGCTGACTATGTGGGTGGAGCGTATCATATTTTCAAGATAAGGATTGCTTATTTTACCGCGTTCATTGTATATAATGATATACTATATGGCCTTGCGATTTTATCATGTTTACATAGTGTGATTATTGATTCTTCTAAAGAGTATTGCAACCAAGTATTACATTGCTAATTTGTTCAACGATTTTGTATCGTTGCATAGATATATACCTAAAGGTCGTGTTGGTTTTTACTGTAGTTGATCATATGAACGTCACCCGTGTGACCATACTGCACTCCAAACTTATTGTAGCCTTTTTTATGTCATTCTTGTGTATGCGTTATAAGCAAATATATTTCCTACTTGACACTGGAACAATGATAGGCATTAGTAAGGTTTGAAATAAAATATATATACATAACCTTTAGAAAACCATTAGAAAATTCGCCATATTATCAATGCGTAGATGTAAATATTTAAATATACAAACACTAATTTCGAGACATATATATGTATACTTACATGCACACATACATGCATCCATTCATATATACATACACACACATGCATATATACTTCTTCTTTCTTTATGCCTTTAACCCTCCAACGCGGAGTATAGGCCACTTATACTTGAATTCCATGTCGCATAATTTTGGCTTCTGTGCTTATACTCTGCCATGAATATCCCCCTTTCTCTAGTTCCTTTTTTGTTGATCTCCGCCACGAGTTCTTAGGCCTACCTCTCTTTCTATATCCGTCCGGTTTCCAATGTAAAGCACTTTTCGCTACATTCAGTGTCTCTTTTCTAATTGTGCTACCAATCCACTTCCACTTTTTCTTAAATATTTGCTCCCTAATTGAAACTTGATTTGTTCTTTGCCAGAGCTCCATATTGCTTATGTGTTTGGGCCATCTAATTTTAAGTATACTATGCAAGTATCTGTTGATGAATGATTGTATTTGCTTATTTGACTTAACTGTTGTTCGCCATGTCTCAGCCCCATACAATAATACTGCTTTTATGTTAGTATTACACATTCTTATTCTGTTCTTTATTGAAATTACACTTGTGCTCCATACTTTCTTTAACAGGTGAAAAGCGGTCCTTACCTTACTTATTCTCGTCTTAATATCTTTGTCGGTTCCGCCTAAAAACGTTATCTTACTACCTATACATACATACATAAATACCTACCTACCTACATACATACATACATACATACATGCATACATACATACATACATACATACATACATACATACATACATACATACATACATAGACACATACATACATATATACATACGTAATATATATGTGTGTATGTGTAAATATATATATAGGCGCAGATGTGTCTGTGTGGTAAGAATCTTGCTTCCCAACAACAGGGCTCCGTATCAGTCGCACTACGGTACACCTTTTACTACTGCCTCCTCCTATAGCCACAAACTGAATTGGGAGTGGATTCTTTAGAGAGAAACTGAAAGAAGCTCGTCGTATATATGTATGTATATGTGTGTATGTATATGTGTGTGTATGTATATGTGAGAGTGTATGTATATGTGCGTGCCTGTGTTTGTCCCGCCACAACCGATTGAAACCGGTGTTGGTGTACTTACGTCCCCGTAACTTAGCGATTGGGCACGTGAGACCCGCAGCGTAAATATCAGCCTTTAAAGAATAAGTATCAGATCGATACATTCTACTAAATGTTTTTCAATGTGGTGCCCCAGTATGGTCGTGCTCCAGTGACTGAAACAAGTAAAAGTAAAAGATAAAAGGTATATATATATATATATATATATATATATATATATATATATATATATATATATATATCTCACGACACGATCTGTGTCCTTTATTTTTGACCAAAGGAAACTAGCACCCGCACTCAGCTCGAAACAATATCCATGTATTGTGACTTCCGGGTTATTTCCCTTCATCGACACAGAAGGGAAAGAACCTGGAAATCGCGATACACAAATGTTGTTATGAGCTAAGTGGGAGTGCAAGAATCCCTCGTCTGAAAATATGTATTTCTTTACTACCCACAAGGGGCTAAACACAGGGGACAAACAAGGACAGACACACGGATTAAGTCGATTACATCGACCCCAGTGCGTAACTGGTACTTATTTAATCGACCCCGAAAGGATGAAAGGTAAAGTCGACCTCGGCGGAATTTGAACTCAGAACGTAACGGCAAACGAAATACGGCTACGCATTTCGCCCGGCGTGCTAACGATTCTGCCAGCTCACACAGATCGCGTCGGATAAACAGTTGGAGACGATGTCCCCTGAGGATAAATTGCAGCAACATTTGTCCTAAACCAGGACTACCATGTTATGTTGGCAAACAATCTTTACTCCAAAGTACTGTTGCTGAATATCACTCGTTGTGAGATTTTTAAATAGTAATTTTATATTAACTCAGACAGCCTACTGTTAAAAAGTTTTACACTAACAACACCTGCATAATATTAAGGGACCCAACAAATAGGATGATATGGAGACCTCTTTCCTTATCATAGCAATAAAGATGTCTCAGAATTAGAGTTTTAATATAAGATATCCAGTCGTCTCCTAAACCTTTGAAATAATAAAATGCAAATATAGTTGGTGTAATTTAATGCAGATGACTTGGAAGGTAGAAGCTGAGACTTGAAATATGTTAGGTGTATAAATATATATCTTAACAAATGAGCTATGTTTGAAAATTCTGTTTCATTCCACAGGTGGAAACAATAAGAGCTTCTGCTGTCAAACAAGAAATCTTTAACCAAAACAAACATGAATAGAAAGCATTGTAATAAATATTATAATTGCTAGTTAATCAATAAAACCCCATGATACAAAAGTTGTTATATTTTATTGTCTCACTATAACTTAGAAAGCATTTTCACCTTTGTTACTGTCTAATAAAAGATACTAAGTGTGCACTACCGTTGTTAATTAACCAAAGTTTATTTGCCAAGATATTTTCCATTTAAATTCAAATTCTTAGAATTTTACTTTAGTTCATTTTAAAAGTTGGCTAGTCACTCCCAATCTATATCTCTGTAGATATACATATATAAATGAATAAATAAGTGGTGTGTGTGTGTGTGTGTGTGTATGTGTATAAATGCATTAACACACACACACACGTATATATGTATATATATATATATATATATATATATAATATATATATATTATATATATATATATATATATATATAGTTAATCCAAACAAGAAAGCACAAAAAAAACACAACAACGCGAGGATGTAGAACAAATATAATATTATTGGACGCTCAGGAAAGAAGGAAACGTTTCGATCGGAGCTCCTCGTTGGAAACATAGGAGAAGGAAAGGTCCAGAGAAGGGAAAAAAGAGGAAAAAAATCGCCAACGGAAACACGCGGTATATATACATATATATATATATATATATATATATATATATATATCTATATATATATATCTATATATATATATATATATATTGGGTCATCGCATACGTAATGTGTTTTTTTATACTTTTATTTTTCAAAATTCAGATAAACAAAGATCTTTTTTAACCTCAAACATAATCTTCTTCATTTTCTAGAATGCTCTTCCATCTATCTGGTAAACTTGCAATACATATTCATCAGACTTCACTTGTCCTAACGAAAAATACTCCTCGAGTACTGTTCTGACCTCCGAAATATTTTAGAAGACTGCTGAATAAATGATAATCAGATAGGGCAGTGAACAGCGAATATGGTTGGTGGGGCAACATTTCCAATACGAACTGATGCAGCCTTTGGAATGTCACCCACGCTGTATGTGGCCATGCGTTATCCTCATGGAAGAAAACATTTCACCAGACAAATTACAACACTTTAAGTTGTGGAAGACCTAATTTAGCCAGAGGTGTTGGTGTTCCTCCTTGCCCTACACACAGTTCTCGGCGCCTGGCATTTTCATAGAGAACCCATTTCGCGTCACCAGTCACTATTCGGTCCCAAAAAAAAGTTTCATTCCTGGGATGTGACAGCTAAGAAGAACACACATTCACTCTCTGCAAGTGATAATATTCCGAAAGTTTGTGACAAACTAATTGACCCAATTTGCCGAATTTTCGATGACATGCAGGTGTCGATGAATAGTCGAATGACCAAATCGAAGCTTGTCCGCTGGTTCCTAAACAATTACGATGGGATTTTGTTCCATCAACGATAGCAGGAGTCCTCGTCGACTCTAGATATCTTCCAGGTTTAGGGTCGTCTTCTAGGCTGTAGTCTCCGGTTCGGAATTTCTGGAACCACCGTTGACACTGTCCGACATATGTCCGATCCCCATATACTGCATTAATATTCCTAGAATTTTACGTTGCGTTACTGCCTTTATTGAACTCATAAAGCAAAATGTGCTGAATATGCTTTGTCACTTTCATTATTGCTTTGAAAAGAAGTAACTGCTAAAATCGAACAGCGCACTTCAAAACTTGCACTAAGTATAAATTGTTGCAGGTAGTTTATCCTGTCCCCCTCCGACTTTTACTTCATACAATTGAAAAGACGGCAGCATTTATGGGTTATGGGATGACCCATTATTAATATATATATGAACCCACAAGAGTAAAGAAGAGGGACAGAGACAGGTAGAAATAAGGAAAATGCCCCTTGTATTTGAACACTATTCAAATATTTTTTATAAAACTTTTCTTTTAATTTTTCAAAAATTTAATTGTTTTCCATACTTACAGTTGAAAAAGTCTCAATGACTGAAACCGGTACTGAAATGTTTTTTTTATAAAATTTCTTTAGCATTTTCTCTCTTGATTTTTTCCCATACATATATATATTCCATTCTATGACATGTGCAAATCCTGAAATTTCCGAATGGTTATGAGTCGCTTAGATCAACCACAACGCTCAGATGTTACTTATATAATTGAACCTTACTAGATGAAACACAAAGTCGAATTTGAAGTCAGAACAAAAGAAGCAAAGATGAGTCGGTAAAATGTTGTCGGCGTGCTAATGATTCTGCATGTACATATGTTAATGAAAAGACAGAAGAATGAATTATATGGTTTTAATACAATGTTTCTTTCTAGGATATCTCTCTCTATATAAACGGCAGTTTGTCTGTGCGTGTTTCTGTGTGTCTGTTTTCTCGTACCCTCACTCTGACCACGGCTTTCAACCGATTCTGATGAAACTTGACACACACATAGCCCAATGTCATAATTCAAAACTAACGCAGCGAAAATTTTGAAAAGTCCCCCCAGTTCTGAAAAAAATCGATAAATTCGACATGGGGTCGAGAATCAGAAACACAAACCGCAAACTTTCTAGGGGACGCAACTCCACCTTTACTCTCAAAAAAAATTTACCATCATTTTTTTCCATTTTTTGGCTATAACTCTCTGAAAATGCTTTATAGTTATTTCCCTTACAAACCCGAGCAACGCCGGGCGATACTGCTAGTGTTATTATAAAAAAACATCGTGTATATATGTGTAAGTAGCGATGCACAAGATTAGAAATTGTTTTGATTTCACTTCGCGCAACTGATAGTCATATAATAAGATCATATAAGCAAAATTACAGGCCAATATACTTGAGGATTTGTCAAGCTTATTGATATTATCTCGACATTTACTGGAGAGGCAGTGCTCCAAATTTTGGTGTTTTTCATGCTAATTTCGTAATCTATAAATAATCATTCAAAAGCCAAAACGAATAGTGCGTTGCCTTCTAATATATATTATGGCATCATTGCAAATTAGAAGGTCACTAACACAAACACACATTGACTCCTTTCTGCAAATGGATATATATATATATAATATATATATATATATATATATATATATATATATATATATATATATATATATGTATATATATTATATATATTATATATATAATATGTATATATATATGTATATATATATGTAAATATATATATATATATATTATATATATATATATACATATATATATACATATATATATACATATAT
>NC_043010.1:54947062-54962062 GCF_006345805.1 Octopus sinensis | reverse complement strand
ATACGGCAACACATTTCGCCCGGTGTGCTAACGTTTCTGCCAGCTCGCCGCCTTCATGATTATTCAATTATCTTGTTTACGCTTTATTCTGCCTGAGACAGTTTTCGTTGCATTATCATGATTATCATAACACTAATGTAAACATCAGACCCACATATCTAAATCACAGGATCGAAACAGCACATGCTGCAAAAATCAGTTCCCCTCTATACCTACAGAGTCTGATTCATCTCCTCATGTATTTATTGTCTATGTTATCTATTAGTAACGGAAATATTTTTCAGTATTTTGTATGGTAAATATTGAACCAGAAAGTTCAATTGAAGGTCATACGAACTGGCAAAATATTTTCTTTGACAATGTCTTGCATGGCATTTCTTAGAACCACAAATTCTCTGATTGTTTCGTATATTGTGAATCAAATAAAATGGATAAAGTGTTTTGATATACCCTTTCATCTTTCATGTGCCGTTAACAGAGCCTGTGTGTATGCATGCGTGCGCGCGTATATGTATATATATATATGTGTGGTGTGTGTGTGTATGTATATTTATGTTCATACATATAGACCTACACATATATAAAGACACACACAGACACGTCTATACACATTGATACACAAACATATGCACGTATATATATATATATATATATATATATATATATATGTGTGTGTGTGTGTGTGTGTACGTGCTTGAGTGTTTAAGTGAGTATTTGTGTTTGTGTGTGTGTGTATGTGTGTGTATATATATGGGTGTGGTGTGTGTGTGTATGTATATTTATGTTCATACATATAGACCTACACATATATAAAGACACACACAGACACGTCTATACACATTGATACACAAACATATGCACGTATATATATATATATATATATATATATATGTGTGTGTGTGTGTGTGTGTGTGTACGTGCTTGAGTGTTTAAGTGAGTATTTGTGTTTGTGTGTGTGTGTATATATATATGTGTGTGTGTGTGTGTGTACGTGCTTGAGTTTTTAAGTGAGTATGTGTGTTTGTGTGTGTGTGTATGTATGTGTGTATATATATATGTGTGTGTGTGTGTACACGCACTTACATAAGTTGTAACACGAAGTGGTGACCGGAATTGAACAAAGTTAGTTCAAATATGATTTGAACAAAGGCAAATTGTTTTCAGTTTACCGTAGAGACAAAATCTTCCTTGCAGTGAACAGTTTAAATGCTCAACTATGAACTTAGTAGCATTCTGTTCTGAAAACCTAGATGCATTTCAGGTTCGTTACGTCATCCTTACTAAGTGATACCAAACGGAGCTAACACTGAGCTGACTGTAAGCCATAGCTTTGAAATTAATCAGACAAGAATACAGCGTGATTTGCGTTAGTAGAGCTAACACTTTGTGCAATTACATTAGTATTAGCGCAAAGCTGTGGTGTGAAGGAAACAAACTTCAGGTTAGTTGAAATATTCGCGTGAGATATGTTATCATCTAGGAGCAATTTCACAACAGTTTACTGTGAAAGAAAATATCTCTCTTATGATAAAAGGCGTGAATATACCCTTATCACTACAGTGACGCACTCCATTTCACACGTCAATATTACAGTACACAATGCATTAAGTAATATAAGAGATAGATATTTTTTATGACACTTACTCTCGAATAGAATTTCAATTACATTTTGCATGAATAGTAAAATTTCATAATTCCACTTTTCATATATTTTTAATATAAGGATTCTGGACAATAAAATGAGCATAATCGACAAGAAGCAGAGTTATTTTAAACGTATTACTCGTAAATAAGAGCTTCACATTTTGGCACAAGACCCCAGTACTCAGCTATTTCTTATTTTATCGACCCTGAGAGGATGAACGACAAAATTGACCTCAGCAGAATTTGAACCCAGAACGCAAGGACGGACGAAATTCCGTTAAGCACTTTACCTTGCATACTAATGATTTTACCTCTTCAGCCGCCTTAATTATGAAAATAATAACATTCCCTATAAGGTTTCTAGTATTAGTAGTAGAGATAGATTTGCGATCACCCAAAATCAGAAAGAAGTGATCAATACTTAAAACGTGGAAGGGTGGCTCACAAAAAATTAGTCCCTCTATACTTGAGAAACAGACATATCAAAGGATAAGGAAGAAGTGTGTTAGCATAAGCACTCCTGAGAGCTGTTACGTCAGTCACGCATAACTTTTAACATTTCATGAATTTTCTATATCTGTTCTCCGGTAACCGATTGCTTTTACTTTAAAAACAGTTATGACAACAAGCCCAAACCTAAAGTTACTAATATTTACACCTCTTCTTTTCATATTTTTTCAGCGTCAGCCTCTGTGGAGATATATTAAGTAACAACTCACTTCACCTTATCATCGGTATGAAAGACCAAACACGCATTCTTATATACTTTACCCCCTGCTCGATGGAATCCATACTGTTCCATCTACCAAGCAAGAGATGTAACTTCTTCACTGAGGACACGTCGAAGACTCATAGCTTTGGTAAGAAAGTGAGTTATAATACTACCAGTTCCTAAATGTATTGAAACGGTTGTGATAACGTGCTGCCTGTAGAGGAGGAAAGAAGAACATGATAGGAATAGAAAATAAGATAATATTACTGAAAGTTATATTAATGATGTATCATCATTTAATACACTATGCCAAAGAGCACAAGATGTTTTTGTTCTTATCCAACGCAGAAAATGCTAACGATAGATTTGCATTACCAAATAAGCATTGGAATAGTGAAGCTGGTCAGTCAGAATCACAATGATCTCTTATTATGTAAATTTGCAGGTGGTTTCTTACTGATGATGCGATGGAGTGTATTTTTAAAAAATCGCTTTATAAATGTTTGTGCGTGCATATATCTGTGTCCATAATTTGTGTGAATTCTCCGCATTTATCTAACAGACTATAATATATTAATATATTATGCAGAGGTATTAAACTGTTCCAGAATATATTTCATAGTTCTTTATGCTTAAAACCCAACACATCCTACAAACCATTTGTAACACGTTTTTTGTAAATAAATGAATGATTGAATGGGCCCGGGTGACAAATAAATTGAACGAACACGTTAATTCATTATTATTATTATTATTATTATTATTATTATTATTATTAGCAGTAGTAGTATCATTATCATTGTTCTGGTTTCCGTTATGTTTGAATCAGTATTGTTATTGTTAATGTTACAATATATTATAACTATTTTTTCTCTATTTTTCCATCTAGAAGTTTGTAAACATGATTTATGGAAAAGAGTAAAAATATGAGTTAAACCAGTAATTATTGAATTTTGAGTGTTAATGATAATTGTATTCTCTATAGGGGGCTTTACTTCCCGTTTTTGTTTTTATTTGGTTTAATTGCAAGGGAAATGGTAAAGGAACAAAATACAAACACAAATAAAATATTCGGAAAACGTAAGAAAGGAAAATTTTGCAAAAAAAAAAAGAAAGAAAGAGTAATGATAATGCAGAATATTAACAATATGATTCTTTATCAATGAGAGAATGAAACAAAGAAGTAAAAAATTTCGCCAGGGCACTGAATTTGTATTCCTGAATAATCAAATAAAAAAAAATACAACTTGAAATATATAGATTACATAAAATATTAAAATGTCTAAACAATAGCAACTATAATCATAAAAATTATACAGATAAATGTGATCATGTGTACAACATTATAATATAAATGTCATTAAGAATAGATGAGTAGCAGAAGATGGAAAGAGGAAGAAATTTAAAAATAATAATAATAATAATAATGATAATGATATAAACAGAACTACAGAAATAAAATTCGATTAAGAAATGTAAAAATAAAATCGTAGTAGCTAATTACGTGATAAAATCTATGTAACTCAAATATAAAATTAAAAGTAAAAGATATAGTTGAGACAACAACCGCCAGAAACAATTTTGTTATAAACACGATAATATTACTGAAAACTCGTAAATAGACTCATAAATAAATTCAGAAATAAAGACATTTGTTTAGCTAAGTTCTTATTTATATTCATTTCTTTTTTATTCATTTTTTAAAAATTTTCGAGTAACTTTGATTCTGGTGTAAAAATTCCTGGTCATGATGAATTGGTAGCGAGTCAGGAAAATACAGAAGAAAACATTTTTGAAAACATTTTCTTTAAAACTTCGAGAATTAAAATAAAATTAAGTAAAACGATGAGAGAGATTAAGAAAATCAACTATTATGCTTTCACAATTAGGAATTATTTACTACCCAAAGGAGAGGTCAGTACGAGAGAATAAAATACGAAGAAATGATACAAGTATAATTTATGTAAAAAGTTAAGACAAGTCAAGATAACTTTTTGGAAAATTTCAATATTTTAGAGGTTTTTCATTGTGGGCGGAGACACTATGGAGTAATGCAGTGTTGAGATATTCACTTTGAAACAACACAATCCTAGGTTCGATCCCGCAATAAAAAGACATTGATCAGGAAGAACCGATCATATTCGAAGACATTATCCTAGCATATGATCGGTTCACCAAATTATTCTAAGTATATTTAGTCAAAATATGAACAAGAGCGCCATATACATAATACACAAATATGTATATACATGAGTGTAAATGCTTTTAGGATAGATAATATGTTGTGCCTGTGTCTAGCAAGTATATGACGTCGGTCATATACTAGTTTATGGCGGTGAGCGGGCAGAATCGTCTGGGTTAAATGCTTAGCGGTCTTTCGTATGTCTTTACGTTCCCTGTTCAAATTTCGCCGTGGTCGACTTTGCCCTTCATCCTTTCGGGGTCGATAAATTAAGTACCAGTTATGCACTGGGGTCAATATAATCGATTTAATCCCTTTGTGTTTAGTCCCCTCTGGGTAGTAAAAATATAGGTATTTCATCTGCCGCTACGTTCTGAGTTCAAATTCCGCCGTGGTCGACTTTGCCTTTCATCCTTTCGGGGTCGATAAATTAAGGACCAGTTACGCACTGGGGTCGATATAATCGATTTAATCCCTTTGTGTTTAGTCCCTTCTGGGTAGTAAAGATATAGGTATTTCATCTGCTGCTACGTTCTGAGTTCAAATTCCGCCGAGGTCGACTTTGCCTTTCATCCTTTCGGGGTCGATAAATTAAGGACCAGTTACGCACTGGGGTCGATATAATCGATTTAATCCCTTTGTGTTTAGTCCCTTCTGGGTTGTGAAGATATAGGTATTTCATCTGCCGCTACGTTCTGAGTTCAAATTCCGCCGTGGTCGACTTTGCCTTTCATCCTTTCGGGGACGATAAATTAAGGAGAGTTACGCACTGGGGTCGATATAATCGACTTAATCCGTTTGTCTGTCCTTGTTTGTCCTCTCTGTGTTTAGCCCCTAGTGGGCAATAAAGAAACCGACATTTAAATAAACAAAAATGTCTTACTTCAGAATCTTGTTTATGTCTTCCATAAAAAGTATCTGACACAATTTAGGACATACATGATGTGATTATTTTCGTTGCGTCGCAGGTCAGTCACACATTTCACATACACATTCGCACATACAGTTTAGTTACACATATTCACGTGGAACATATCTGTTATGTTTTACTTGTTCAGTCGTTGGACCGCAACAATTTCGGCAATGCGATTGGAGAGATTTTAGCACGAACAAATCGTCACAAATCTCCCTTTTTTTTCACCGAGCGGTTAGTTTTACAGGGCTGTAAACAAACTAAATTCGATGACATCATAATCTTTTTACTCATTTTTCCCCCACTCAAGCAGCTGTCTCCAGCTTTTATTTGTTATTTCTTTTGTGTAATTTTTATTATTTTTGAGTTTGTGTTTTCTCGGATTTCTTTTTAATTTTCCTTATAGACGTACGACTGGCTGTGTGGTAAGTACCTTGCTTACCAACCACATGGTTCCGGGTTCAATCCCACTGCGTGGCAACTTGGGTGTTTTCTACTATCGTGAGTGGATTTGGCAGGCGGAAACTGAAAGAAGCCCGTCGTATATATATATGTATATATATATATATATGTATATGTATATATGTATATATATGTATATATATATATATGTATATATATGTATATATATATATATATATATATATATATATGTATGTATGTAGGTATGTATGTGTGTGTATATGTTTGTGTCTCTGTTTGTCCCCCAACATCGCTTGACAACCGATGATGGCGTGTTTACGTCCCCGTAACCTAGCGGTTAGGCAATAGAGACCGATAGAATAAGTACTAGGCTTACAAAGAATGCCTCCTGGGGTCGATTCGCTCGACTAAAGGCGATGCTCCCGCATGGCCTCAGTCACATGAATGAAACAAGTAAAAAGTAAAGAGTAAGTAATATTTTACTTTTAAGAGTACTTATTCGATAATATTGTTTTTCTTACGATGTTTATGATTCTATATTTCAAAGCCTTACACATATATTCAATATTTTTCTACAATTTTCAATTATTTATATGTCATATTTTACTTGCTTTAGTCATTAGATTGTGGATATACTGAAGCGCCGCCCCGAAGAATACTAGTCGTACGAATCCACTCCAGTATTTATTATTTTTTCTAAAGCCTGGTAAATATTCTATTGTGCACTTTTGCCAAACAGCAATGTACGAGGACATAAACACAGCAATAGCGGTTCTCAAGCGGTTGTGGGGAACAAACACAGACACAAAGAATTACCTAGGAGGCCTATATGGAATTTAAAGACTGTCATACTAAGGTGTACTTACTAATAACGAAAGCAGTAATTTTTAATGTTGTTTTATATTTCAATCCAACACCATTTTCCTATATTACTTCATATTTAAAAAAAAATACCATTCAGTAAATTATACAAATTTCACGTTTTATATATCTAAAGAGCAGAAGAGTTGTCTATAAATGCTTATCAATATAGGATCCCATTATAGGGACAGCACTTCTGCAAAACGATTGTAATATGCTTTAAAAACCTAATTCTAAACTTTTAAAATGTCATTATTATATATTTATACTTTTACATATTTTTAATACAACAAATATTTTACACACGTATATATAATTCTGAAGAATGTTCTAATATTGATGTCCTGATATTAATAATAATATATTATATAAAATATATATAATCGCTCGTATTAAATACATAAATACTTTAATAGTATTAATACTTTAATAAAATTGTGTACTCAATATAAATTCAGTATATAATATCCTCATTGAATATATATATATATATAAGCGTGTGTGTCTTACAACCTCCAAACAATGCTTATATCGTAGAGATAAGTGTTTACCGAGAAATGACATTCCTAAATTTCAATTACATGTATAGATCGTATAATTTAATATACATAATACACGCCATTATTTAAGACAGTGATATCATTTCAATATGTACTTTTAGAAACTTTATAGTACATGCAAACTATGTTCCAGCACTATATTTCGCCAATAATATCGTTTTCTATCATTTGATTGCCTGTGACCTTGATGAATGCTGCTTATATTTGACGTTGATGTTTTTCTTTGGATTCGTTACTTTGATTTTTCATGGCAAGGGCGAGAAATACTATGAATATTACCGTTTAATATATATATATATATATATATATAATATATATATATAGATAGATAGATAGATAGATAGATAGATAGAGAGATATAAATAGAGATATATTTATACATATATGCATGTATGTATGTAAATATATATACATATATGCACATATACATATATATATATATATATACATATATATATATATATACACATACATACATACACACACACATACATGGGTGCATGCATACATACATACATACATACATACATACATACACGTATATATGTCTATAAAAACATAATGTGTTATGATATATTTTCCTTGACTATAAATATTCCTGAGAAAAGTACATACCTGAATATTCTTTATATACTGCATTAAATTTAATTATATTTCTATATCAGGCACTTCAAATTCCACAATATATTCATTCTGTGAACACTTATCTAGAAGAAGAATTTGTTTCTCATGTTATACATTTTTGCAATATACTTACTTAAAAATAAACACGCAAATATGCTCATAGGGACACGTGCTACTGTAGCTATAAAGAAAACATTTACTTGAGTATCATGCAAAAACACACAAGCTCAAATACATACGCGTGCACACACACACACACAGACAAGCACTCTCGTGCTCACCCAGGAATATGTGAATATGTGGTTCATACTAAACTTTACAAAACTTGTGTCGTTAATTGCATTCTGTGCAATGTGGTAGAATGATATACTTGAAAGTTTGAGACATACACATATAAATATGCTAAGATACATAAACACACTTATGTGAGTGTGCTTTTGTGTATGTGTGCGTGAATGCACGTGCATGTGTGTATGTGTCTGTGTATGACCACAGTCTAATGGGTGAAACGAGTAAAAGGTGATCTCTCTCTGTATGTATATATATATAAATATATATATATAGCTGGAATTTCCAAAAATAAATTAAAGATGCGGACATGTGTATAAACAACAAACAGGTGTATTAGTTTAACGCTCGAGAAGGTGAGAAAGTATTTTACGTTTCGAGCCTAAGCTCTTCATCAGAAAGGAACACGAGAAAATAAACAGAGAGAGAATGGGAGAAAAAGCTTTAGTGGCTAGCGGTCGATCATGCTGCTTGACAACCAAGGCATCCACTAATCGGCGTCCTCACCAAGCAAGTTCGGCGGGGTTGCGGTTTAATCGACGACAATCCGAGCATGAAACATACTGTGAAAATTTCGGTGGGATATATCTTCTGTCTATTGCGGGTAAGAGACTTGCTCACCCGATTCTTGACAGGATCATAAAACACGTCATAAATGATATCTATCTTGAATCGCTGCGAAATTCGCTTTGGCCCTGACACTATCAATGTTCTCCTTTGTCACATCACCGCGAAGGTAAGTGAGAAAAATTCAGAGCTCTTTATGGTGTTCCATGTTGCTTCTGTTGCTACAGTTGCATGTATCCTTATGTACCTATGTGTGTGTTTATTAAAAATTGCTACTGAACCAATACGGTTCATAACATCTTTGAAAATAAAAACAGCCTTAGAACGAAGAGAATGGAGAATATCACGTCAAAATGGTATAAGAGGCTTTGTTTCGACCAGCATTAACAGGCTTAGGGGTGCAAGAGAAAGAAGGAAAAGAGTTGCAAATATAGCGCTTACACTGTCCTGTAATCTTCGTACTTACAAATCTGCAGGCTTTTTTGCAAATCATTGGCGGGATTCTAATGTAACATTAGACAAAGAATGTGCAGGTGGTCGACTCCTGATGCGTTGAAACCGGTGGGAGAGTCTATCATATATATATATATTATATATATATATATATATATATATATATATATATATATATTGTATTATTCCCTGAGGTAAGATCAACAACAAACGTACTGCATCTGGTAGTAAACATGATATATGATATTATGTCCGACTATTAGTTTCAGGTACTGAGAACATACCAGACAGTATTCTTAGTGTTTCTGGTGTCGATGCACAATCATCAGGTACTGCCCATATGGCGTCCTGAACTAACTTCGTTTATGCCATGTGACCAGTACCTGATGATTGTGCTACGATACCAGAAGTGTATGATAAAGTGGATTCAACGCAATGTTATCTTCTTCTTCTTCTTCTTCTTCTTTTTCTTCTTCTTCTTTTTCTTCTTCTTCTCTTCTTCTTCTTCTCTTCTTCTTCTCTTCTTCTTCTTCTTCTTCTTCTTCTTCTTCTTCTTCTTCTTCTTCTACACCGTTCCCCCTCCTCTTCATTCCGCTTTTTCACTTTACTTTCCATCATTTTGTTGTCGATAAAGTAAGTAGCAGTCAAACACCGAGGACCAGGTAATCAACTTACCCCTTCCATTGTCCTTTTATGTGCGTGTGTGTGTGTGTGTGTGCATGCGTACGTGTTTATGTGCATGTGCGTGTGTGTGCGTGCATGCGTACGTGTGTAGTTGTGTGTGTCTGTGTGTCTGTGCGTGTGTGTTAGTGTGTATATGCGTGTATGTAGTTTATAATGAAAAACAAGATCCTACGCATCATGTATTTAACATATCTTATATAACAACAACATTTCTAGAAAATCGCAACCCTCCGCTAAAAGTATACAAAGCGAATGAAATATTTCTAACCTTAAGGCGGCGGGATGGCAGAAACGTTAGCATGCCGAGCGAAATGCTTATCAGTATTTCGTCTGCCGCAACGTTCTTAGTTCAAATTCCGCCGAGATCGACTTTTCCTTTCATCCTTTCGGCGTCGATAAATTATGTACCAGTTACGCACCGAGGTCGATGTAATCGACCTAATCGATTTGTCTGTCCTTCTTTGTCCGCTCTGTGTTTAGCCTCTTGTGGTTAGTAAAGAAATAGGTATTTCCTCTGCCGCTACGTTGTGAGTTCAAATTCCGCCGAGGTCGACTTTGCCTTTCATCCTTTCGGGGTCGATTAAATAAGTACTAGTTAGGTACTGGGATCGATACAATCGACTTAATCCGTTTGGCTGTCCTTGTTTGTACCCTCTGTGTTTAGCCTCTTTGCGGGTAGTAAAGAAATAGAAATATTTCTAACCTCGATATTCTTTGCATGAAAAATCAGGATCTTTAAAATGTTGGCACTAATAGGTGTAAGTGTAATTATTGTGACTGATGTGTTCTTAAAGAATAAATTGATTGCATTACTTTCTTAAAGACCGGCTTGAAAGTTAATTCACAATGGAGAGACAGCCACTAGAATTTAGCGGTGCATCATGTCATTTATTTACAACAAAAACAACAATGGAATATACATATGATTTCATTTGCTAACCACCATGTATCGAGTCCTCATTTAACCTCAACAAAATCTCTGCACTTTAAAGATATAGAAACATTATGTTCCTGAAGCAAAAATCTTACTCGATGCCTTTTATAAATAAGAGCGTAAGGATACCATCCTCAGGTTGTTGAAAGCTTACATTAGGTTTTCCTTAGTTGAGAGAGCTTATTTGGCTGCTGGCAAAATAAGAAAGACATTTCCTAATGCAAACGCGTATGTTCATGCAGGTATACGCTGTAGTATATTATGGCCTTCAAGACATAATCGACTTTGGCTGATTTTGATAAACAAATATATACACAGAATGTGTGTGCTTTACTTGACGTGCTATAAAAGAAAGTAGATCAGGAGATTGATACCTGCTATTTTTTGGCTAGAGGACAGGAAAGAAACGGAATAAAATTGCAACTTGTGAAAGGTGTATGTGTGTTGTGCTGGGTGAACAGCGTACGTTTCGATACGGTCAGAGAAACGTGTATAAAAACAATCGCAATACTAGACACGCAACTTGCTTTATGTGTTCTATAATTTTGAGCGAATACATCATTGCCCGTTACATTAAACCATCGAGTGATTGACGCTTATGCTGTTTTCTCCCTGGCGCCTAAACTAGAAGAAATTTTGGAGAAAATGTGCATGTGAGTTCATCAAGTTTTCTAGTAACTTTCACACTTTTAAGTGTGAGTAGTTGATGAATACATTCGGAAAGGTGTCTTTGGTAGATTTACCGATACTGTTTTGTATAATTTGTGTCAAAATTTACAACAAACCCATCGATTTATTTCTATGTCAGATGTACTATTAGCCTTTATGAAGGGTTTGGAATTCGGAGGAGAGTGTGAGGTAGAACATGTTCCTGCAGAATTTTCGTTGCACTCTTCTTTCTAACAATCAAAATGTATTCGAAATTAGAAACTATTTTATCCAGTTGTTAATATCTAAATATTGGAATTCAGAAAATTAGCTACCCCATATATGTTATGATAACAATTTGATCTTCAGCAATAATTTGTTGTAATAATTCGCATTCTCATAGAGTACATTCGCTCCAAGTCACGTACCTGCCATATATAATCATAGTCGCTACGCCAGGAGTGTCTAGTTATTGTTATTTCACTCAACTACTAATTTCATTCCTTTCTCTTCATAATACAACAAAATGTCAAAAGTTTACTAAATCAATTGACTTTATCAGAAGTTCATCTTTATTTATATTTAAGTGAGTTTGTAGTTTCTAAAGTTTCGTCCATTTATTGCGGCTTAATTAACTAATGCACACAATGAGGTTCAATGAGATCAAGGATTAGAGTTATTGAGAATATATTTCATCCAATTTAATTTGGGGTGCAATATAAAACACCGAATTCTTCTATAAGTTACTGTTCTCTTCTGGCTATCATGAGTGTATCTAATGCAAATATACTGAAGACAGTTTCCGATTTGTCGGTATTAAAGATATTAAATGTGTGAGAAATATCTTCCTGCCTTGGCAGCATTTCTTATGATGCAGTTCGTGTGATAATAGCCATAGTTACCAGCTTAGCAATTTACACTTACATTAATCCGAATTTCAAATATATGTATATATAAAATACTGAACCACAATAAAATCTACATACCTGATATTTCGTTTTCCCTTTGGTAATGTGATTAAATGTTTAAGAGTGATCTTTCTGAAAAGAAAGGGCAGTCTTTGTAATCCAATTCATTCAATATTATACTCTTCTAACGAGCAATTCATTTTTTACATTATTCAGACCTTTAAGCTTATCTGTATACTAAAAGGAACCACAATGAAAAAGTATTTCATGTCGTTACAAATTATTAGCCGTTGCTCTAGTTATTCATCTTCACATTTCAAATGTTTTAGTTTTGTGAATTCGGTAAATCGCTATATCGTCGGTTCCTTATCGTATTTGTTGTTAAATATCATGCTAATCTGGGTTAGTAAGCTAAACGTATTTTATCAATCTTCTTTCACGTATTCGTATCGTAAATGGTAAGCTATTAAAAGTGCGAATATAAGATTTAACTAAGGCGAGAAAATATTTCAAATCATAATTTCTTAAACAAGGCGTATGAGTGGCTGTGTGGTAAGTAGCTTGCTTACTAACCACATGGCTGCGGGTTCAGTCCCGCTGCGTGGCACCTTGGGCAAGTGTTTTCTACTATCGCCTCGGGCAGACCAAAGCCTTGGGAGTGGACTTGGTAGACGGAAACTGAAAGAAGCCCGTGGTATATATATATATATATATATATATATATAATATATATATGTGTGTATGTGTGTGTGTCTGTGTGTGTTTGTGTGTCTGTGTTTGAACCACAACCCCAAACATCACTTGACAACCGATGGTGGTGTGTTTACGTCCCCGTAACATAGCGGATCGGCAAAAGAGACTGATGCAATAAGTACTATGCTTACAAAGAATAAGTGCTAGGGTTGACTTGCTCGGCTAAAGGCGGTGCTCTAGCATGGCCTCAGTCAAATTTCTGACACAAGTAAAAGAGTAAGATCATTCCTCAAAAAACAAAAACACAAATATATCCAGCATTTACTGTAAGACGACAACTTGCAACTACTATAAACGAGAAGATTCTTCAAACAATATTACCCAAGAATTAGCAGTCAAATTTACACGGTGTTCCCAACCCATTTGCCTTCAGAGAAAGGAACAAATTTTCCGTTCACACCATTTTGTAAAGCTACTTTTTGCTTCAACATCACGCGTTTTCAAATGTTTATTCAAAACTAGGTAATTTTCTCTATAAATGCATAACATACAAAAGCATATAAATGTGCGAGCTTCTGTGCATGTGCGAGTAAGTATTTGTATGTGTCCATGTTTCCCTATGATATGAAGGAAGTCGAAGACAACATAGTGTGTTCTAAAACAAGCAGACATGCTTTCTTGCAAAGATTACAACCACAAAGCAATGCGTGCATTATTTTTTCTTACTGATGCCATGGTTACCGGAAGATAGAAACCACTTTTAACCCGAGTTACGAACCAAATGATCTTACCTGATATTACATAATATTACATTTTTGTTTTTAAAGAAGATGCATGCATTTAACTAAAAGCATTTCAAACCTGTGTGCATACGAGAAATAAATCGCATACAATCTGTTTTATTTCGGAACATTTGATTTTAATTCAAATATGAAAAGGATTTTAAATTTACCCTAAACTGCAAATATTACAAAAGCTTATATAACGCTGAGAAGGCAACGAAACGAGTTTCAGTTAAATTTTTAATGAAACTTATTTTCGGCATAAATTGATTACCACTGAGTGAACCCGAGGATTAATTTTTGATATTAAACCTGCACGCTTATTAATTAAAATAAGTCAAACTATGAATAAACAGGAAGGTTATATGCGTGGGACTTTCTCGCGCAATGGATACACACATCGTTGCGCGCATGCTTATAGTTTTCTGCAAAGCATTAGAAGACCAATGCATGTGGCTCTATTTTAAAAACGTTACAAGGCTGCTCAGTCTTCTACGCTGGTTATTTTAAAAGGAGCACACCTACTTTGCAGCAAATTTAAAAACCACACAGCCATGTGAGAACACTATGTTGTGTTTCTTGATATACTAGTTTATACCTTTCAGATATGCAATGTATGACCGTGCAGGGAGTACCTTTTGTGAAATTCTCATGTACATACTTGTTTCTATAAACATACACACGCATGTGTCTATTTACGTACGAAATAAATATATGTATATATATATATATATATATATATATATATATATATATATATATGCGCAGGAGAGGCTATGTGGTAACCAACCACATGGTTCCTGATTCAGTCCCACTGCGTGGAACCTTCGGCAAGTGTCTTCTGCTATAGCCTCGGGCCGTCCAAAGCCTTGTGAGTGGATTTAGTAGGTGGAAACGGAAAGAAGCCCGCCATATGTATGTATATGTATATTTATGTCTGCGTGTGTTTGTGTGTGTGTGTTTGTCCCACAATATCGCTTGACAACCGATACTGGTGTGTTTATATCCCCGTAACTTAACGCTTTGACAAAAGAGGCCGATAGAATTAATACTAGGCTTACAAAGAATACGTCCTGGGGTCGATTTGCTCGACTAAAGTCGCTGCTCTAGCATGGCCGCAGGTA
>NC_043010.1:54939562-54942062 GCF_006345805.1 Octopus sinensis | reverse complement strand
GCATGCAAACACAAATGCGCATCTATCTATCTATCTATCTATCTATCTATCTATCTATCTATCTATATATCTATATATCTATCTATATATATAATATATATATATATATATATATATAGTTGTGTATATGTGTGTGTATTTATAAACACATATACATATGTTCAGACATGTGTACATACATATATTCATAAAAGAGGAGTCTAGCGGCTAACTTTCCTCCTCTTTCTGTATATATAATCGTTTTAGACCTTTATAATTACAATAACTCTGATTTTGGGAGCGTCAGTTAATTACTTAATAATTAACTAGTTATTTATAGTAGTAGTAGTAGTAGTAGTAGTAGTAGTGGTATAGGCAGCAAAAGTATCGTTTTCTGTGGAGTTATATTTCTTCACTTAAACGTGTAGAATCTCTTACGATTTGCCCATTAACCTCCTGTAATCGCAATTATTGTTCGTTGAAACGGTTAGATTCGATGGCGACTTAATTTATTTTTATATGACAACTTAATTCCTGAACTTCAAAACCTAAAATCTAATAAATCATGTAAAATGCTATTAGAAAATGAGAGAGAATTTGGATTCCACAAAAGGAATTGAAATTGAGATAGATTTTGAAATTAGACAAAATTAAATATATATTTTTTTTAATTTTGTAAATTTTACTCGTGCAGAAAATAGGTTTTTGAAGACTTAGAAAGATATAGTCACTGCCCGATAAGGCAAGTTGCTAATTTACTATTTGTTTTTTCCTTCAAAAGATTCAGCGAACTTTCCAGATTCTATTAATCGGGTGATAAGCGTACGATAGAAATATTACTTTTCTTTTTTCTAATTATCTCATATATCTATCAATTGTTGATGAGTTCAATGAGCGATTGGACACGAGAAATGTAGATCCGCATTCCTACTATAGTCCTTAAAATATCATTACTTTTACGGGTATATTCTCACATCGACATTGCAAATTAATCTGCAGTTTAACATAACTTTGCATTGAATAGATACTCATTTTGAAACGAAAGAGTGTAATAGCATTCTTCCTACTGGCCTGCTCTTTTCTTGCGTGTTGTCCAACCTAATTTTAGATTAAATCTGTTGATGTGTTTAACTATAAATCATGATCTAGGCGCCGCATGCTATCTGTTCCGGTTCGAGCCAGCGAGGCTTGACGGTGGGTACGTTAAGTGGGGCATCTCGGATGCTACATGTTGTGACACCTTCTCCAGTGGCAAATTGGTATTGTCATCTACCAGCCCAGACTCCGCACCATGTGAGGCTCAAAAAAGGAAACTGTCATGGTATTGGTCGCTATCCGACAGGGTTATGGCCGAGACTGTAGCAACTGACACCACCGGCGTTCTTGGCTCTCAGACCATATCCATACTTACCTCTGTCGGGGCGGAGTTTGCTGTCTACAAGTGCCCTCCCCAAGAGTCAAAGTGGCTATTGCAGCGCTATCATCCGAAACAACGCCGTTTCCATTTTGTCTGCTGGTCCCATGAGAAGTGTTTCTAAATTGTGAGAGGCGAGATTCTCCCTTACTAAATTTTCGATTGAATACGGAGTATATTTTTTCTTACAGTTACTTCCCGTAATGGAATCGATTCTATTGCATGCCTTTCCTGCAAAATCTGTGATTTGAAAATAATTTATCCGACACTCCAACCAGTCCTGTATAAGTTCATCGTTTTTGGGGCGAGCTGGCAGAAACGTTAGCACGCCGGGCGAAATGCTTAGCGATATTTCGTTCGTCTGCCGTTACGTTCTGCGTTCAAATTCCGCCGAGGTCGGCATTGCCTTTCATCCTTTTGGGGTCGATGTAATCGACTTAATCCCTTTCTCTGTTCTTGTTTGCCCCGCTACTTTTATTCCCTTGTGGGCAATAAAGAAATAAGGGACATCGTTTTTGCGGTCCGATTCGGTCTAACAGAGAGAAGAAAATCCTCTTTTCATTTTACCTTTTTGTGATATTTTGATAAATTAACCTTCTGTATCATTGTTTCTGTATCATGTATAATAAAATGTATAATAAAATAACGATAAATTAGATATTTATAATTTATATACCAAAGTAATTTTATGTAACCTTGTCTATAAACGAATAAATTTAATATAAATTACTTTTATAGGGTTTTATAAATAGATCCAATGATACAATAAAAGTCAAGAAAACCAGTGGAACAGTGGAATTAATGGACGAGACTTGGCGAGATACTTATCCTTGGCATAGACAAACTTTATAGATATACAATATAAGAATCTTTGAACCGTTATTCAGTTGTGTTCGTTCATAATTCACCTAGTGCATGTTCATATTATGTCCATGGATTCGCTCTACGGCTCTGAACTTTATTTTGATAAATGAATATTTGCAGACTAATTATCGCATGACTATCTATTCATTGCAGGGTGGCGAGCTGGCGGAAACGTTAGCACGCCGGGCGAAATGCTTAGCGGAATTTCGCCTACGATTAAATTCCGCCGAGGTCGATTTTGCC
>NC_043010.1:54924562-54934562 GCF_006345805.1 Octopus sinensis | reverse complement strand
AAAGATGTATGTGGATACTCAGCTTCTGAGAAATAATAAAACCTACAATAAATCACCCTGATAGTTTTAAAACTGAAAGACCAAATTGTATGATCTTTGTCGTAAGCGTAAGTTGCTGAAGATAATGCGGGATAGTACGAAACAATTGCATAGCATTGCGATATTGCAGCTGTGGAAGCTCCAAAGGTCAAGGATGATAAAGTACTAAATACATTAATCCTAGACACTAGCAGTATCGCCCGCCGTTGCTCGGGTTTGTTTCGACCCTTTAGAATTGGAATTTTTGAAAAGTAAAATTTTGCATTATGTAGCTTGATATTCTATTTAAGTGAACATTTTTCTGGTTGAAATACACCGAAAAATGGTGGCACAGCAGTCAAAAAATCGTAAAAAATAGGGATTTTCATAGAAAAAAAGCACCTTTTTGATCTAAAAAGTTGTTGGTGTTAAAATGGTCCGATTTGTATTTTATCTTCTACAGAATGAAGAGCAAGCCTTCTTCTATCATACTTTCAATTTCGGTCAACTTGCACCGCAGGGTCTCGGAGGAGATAGTGTTAGTTGAAGGCTACCAAACCTGCCATACACAGACAACTTCAGCTTTATATATAAAGATTAAGAGATTAAGATGCATGAAGAAAGCGACCGTGGGAATATAGTAAAAGAGATAGATATAATACGGATTCGCTGTGAAATTAAAAGAGAATTACTATGTCTATGTATGTGAGAGAGGGAGAATGGGGGATAGAAAGAGAGGGAGAAACCGTCAGAGAATAGACAAATAGAATAAATTCAGAGAGAAATCTAGAATGATTTAACGAAACCTTTGGAGAATATTGTACACAAATATTGTAATAAGCAGACTGACGGTCTAATTATTCACATCTCATGCATGTAAAGTATTACGTGCATATATTTATAGTTTAACCTTTGATATAGCACACCATTTCTGAATAATAAATGTCTTGTGAATTGTATATATCGATAACTGCATTCCTACGTATCGATCAGTCTCTTGTGAGTATATTTTAAATTAGTTTAAATTCTAGAATATTGTTTTAAGGAAACTGAATAATGTATAACGAGAAAAAGGTCCAGCATTAAGAAATATAGCCTTAACTTAACCTGTTGTTAAGGACGTGGCCACACGTACCGTTAAATTTCTCCATGGAGTAGCGACTCTAGTCTGATGTATTTATTTTGATATTTATTTATTAATTCTTCTTGTTCCTTCTCAAGCCATGCCTGGCTCATAAGGGCCGGTATCTCGGTTTCCTTGGCGTATAGTTTTCCCAACTGGACGGGACGCCGGTCCGTCGCAGGTGAGCTGCAAGATGCAGGAGGAAAGAGTGAGAGAAAGTTGTCGCGAAAGAGTCAGCAGAAGTTCACCGTTACCCTCTGTCGGAGCCGCGTGGCACTGAGGTGTTTCGCTCATAAACACACACATCGCCCGGTTTGAGATTCGAACCCGCGATCCCTCGACCCCGTGTCCGCTGTTCTAACCACTAGGCCATGTGTCTCTACATTAACAAATATAACTGTATGAATGCATCGTACTTAAATCTTTTCGACAAGAGACTAAAAATTTTAACTCTCGTAATATGGTAAGATCATCATGTGACACAAAGAAATGCATAAAAGTTGTGAACCCCTTAAATAGCGTGGGTTAAATGCTTAATGGAATGCTCCTTAAATGCTTAGTGGAATGGTTCTTCCACGCTTCCGCTGCTCTGACCACTAAGCCATGTGCCTCCACTTATTTATTAATTACTACGCTTAATAGTATCAAATATTTACAAATCTTTATGTCTTTTTATGGAATCGGTTAATTAGGCTTTAAATGGAAATCGAACTCCGCATCTACCGAATCGCAGGTAAAAGCACCTTCCTTGTCAATATGTTACTTCAATAAAAAAAAGAAATACCAATTAAAGAAAAGAAACAAACGCCTTGAATCTATCTTACACCTTGCAGACAGGAATGAAAATTTACTGATACGAAATAAATGCATTATGATATGAGAACACGCTAGTGTATTTGCACGCGATACGAAGGTCACATTAGCACGGATAAAACTCATTAGTTATGTATTCTCGTTGCTATACAAAACATGCTTTCGATTAGACACGAGGAGCAGGCACCGAGGCAAGATAGCAACCACTCACTCATACACTTGGTATGCTCTTATGAACCGATGTTTTTAATACTTCATTTTATCATCCAAGTCTTAATCAATAGAATGGAAAAGTATTTCAGTTACTTGGCAACGAAGAATGGTTTCCAGAAAACAGTTTAATTACCAGCAGCTCTACAACAAACATTCGATATTTTAGCGATCAGAGAACAACAGTCCTATGCTCGTGTTTAAATTTGTCCAAGCCATGGTTCTGTACTTATTTCGTTACTTCGAACACAATGACCTACCACACCAATTCAATTATTGAATTATTTTCAACAATCTCGCGATACATACACACACTCACACACAAAACAGACACACACACACACACACACATATATATATATATATATATATATATATATATATAATATATATATATATATATATATATATATATATATATGTCACAGTGGTTAGGGCAACGGATTCGTGGTTGTAGGATCGCGGTTTCGATTCCCAGACAGAGCGTTGTGAGCGTTTATTGAGCAAAAACACCTAAAGCTCCACGAGGCTCAGACAGGGGGTGATGCCGATCCCTGCTGCACTCTTGCGCCACAAATTTCTCTCACTCTTTCTTCTATTGGCCTGCTCGCTTAGCCAGCGAAGTGACGTCATTTGAAGGCTAAAAGAATATGAAGCGCATTGTGACAAGCGATGTGTAGCAACATCTGATAGTCTGGTCGGTCACGGTGATATATATATATATATATATATATATATATATATATATGCACGCATACACAGACGTATATATGTCCGCAGGAATAGTTGAACATGAATAACAGAGAGAGATACCAGAAATTGTACGGATGGGTTGTCAATATCGACGTCAATATTTGACTAGGAATTTATTTAATCGTTCCTAAAGTGACAATAAACGTTGTCGACTTCTACAGAAATTGAACTCAGGATGCATCCTTTTTCTTTTTGTTTTTAATCCAGCATTTTGTCCGGTGAGCTAACAATTTAGTTTCTTTCGGTACTTATTTTGAACGGCAACCCACTATGTATTATTCAGTGCACCCGCGTAAATATAGATCTTCGGCATGGGTCAAAAAGAAACGCGGAGGTTGGTAAATATAGAAGAATTAGTGTGCATGTGCATATGTATACGAGAATATTTGTGTGTCTGAGTGTATGTGCGTATATGTGTGTGTGTGTTTCTCAGTTGGTGTGTGTGCGTTTGCCCGTCTATTTGAGTTTGTCCACCACTAACCCTTGGAGACTGGTTTTGGTGAATTCACGCACCCGTAACATATTTCATATTTATCAGGCTTTAAAAGAAAATAAGTATTGAGGTCGATTAGTTTAACTGAAATTCTTGAAAGCGGTATTGCGGTATGGTCGGTCTCTAATAACTGAAACAAGTAAAAGTGAATATATATATATATAGGAGCACTCCGTCGGTTGTGACGACGAGGGTCCCAGCTGATACGATCAACGGGACAGCTTGTTCGTGAAATTAACGTGCAAGTGACTGAGCAATCCACAAACGCGCGAACCCTTAACGTAGTTCTCAGGGACATTCAGCGTGACAAAGTGTGTGACAAGACTGGCCCTTTGAAATACAGGTACAGCATATTTTTGCCAGTTGAGTGGACTGGAGCAACGTGAAATAATGTGTCTTGCTCAAGGACACAACACGCCGCCGTGAATTGAAATCATTACCTTACGAATGCCTATAACCACTAAGCCACGCATATGTATAAGTATATGTATAATGTATACACACATATACAGGTGCACACATAAATGCATTTATATCTCCTCATAAATATTCACGTGTAGTTTGTTGCGGACTGAAAGCTAAAGTATATTACGATAAAAGAGATTCAGTAAAAACAGTATAGATGGGTTAGTGGGCGGTTTCGTATAGGTTTGTTTGGTGAGCAGAATGAATGAACATCAATATTTTATCCATTTCTAGTTGTGTTTAATCAAAGTCTATGAGATAAGGGGTCTAGGTTATATCATACTGTATATAGTACCGTATTAAGTGTCAGAGATTATTCGTTCAATATGAACGAGCAGCGTTCATAATGCAGTTAAAATTAATATTGATACGTTTCTCTAGCGCATGTGCCAATTTATGAGAGTAAGAACACTCTAGCACACAGACTAACAAACTTACAACGCAAAGGCGCACACAAGTACACTAATATATGTATATAAATATATCAATATATCTATATATATGTGCGTGTGTTTTTGTGTGTGTGTGTGTGTGTATTCATTAGGAATATGATATGCACATGAATTCGAGTATCTGCAATCTCCCAGTATATATTTCTATGTGCGTGTCTGTGCCTGAGTGTGCTTATGTATATATTATCGTTATCTCAACGAACATCACTGTAAGCAACAACGCCGGTAGAGAAGCAGCCTCAAGCAGGCCCACACATACACAAACACACACACACACATATATATACATATATATATATATATATATATAGAGAGAGAGAGAGAGAGAGAGACAGATATATATATATATATATTATATATATATATATATATATATAGATAGATAGATAGATAGATAGATAGATAGATAGATATAGATATGTTTATAAATATATAGACGGATCGATATAGATAGATACATACATATATACATACATACGTACTTACATTTATACATAAGGGCTTACATATATATACATACATGCAAATATATATATTTATACACACGCGCACGCACATATATTTACTTATGTGTGAGTGTGTGTATCTGCTTGTATTTATACATATGTAAGCCTTTATGCATAAAAATAAGTACGTATGTATGTATATATGTATCTAGCTATCTATATCGATCTGTCTATATATTTATATCTATATCTATCTATCTATCTATCTATCTATAAACATACGCCCGTGTACGTCTGTGTACGTATCTACGTGTGCATGGAGCGGTGGGGCCCACATGCCACTCTGCGTTTGCTTTTGTACGCACGTGTTTGTGCATGTCTGTGATGAGAAAACTATTCGACACATCCTCGTAATTGAATCTAAGAGATATATTGATATTCATCCTTCTCACTGAAATTGGAAATATGCGATATCTCCACAAGGCAATATGACAAT
Source organism: Octopus sinensis (assembly GCF_006345805.1). Lineage (NCBI taxonomy): Eukaryota > Metazoa > Mollusca > Cephalopoda > Octopoda > Octopodidae > Octopus > Octopus sinensis. The sequence goes on along the minus strand of NC_043010.1, from coordinate 54,929,293 downwards.
ATCTATGAGATACACACAACGAGTAATAAAGCAAAAACGTGTAAAATGGCGATATATTTATTCCTTCACATGTTATAAACTTAGGCAGTATTATAATAAATGTAGCATTCGTTAAATAAAGATTCATGAAGATATTGTTATACATCAGTTTAGTATTGATAATCAAATATGTATGAAAATGAGGGATTTTACTAGAATGCAAGATAATGTGATGACATAAGAAAACATTACATGTGTGAACCAATACTGGTTATCATATAGTTACTAGTAATTCTAAATTAGTTTACAGTTGCATGTAATGAAATGTTGCCTCGAAAACCTCAATTATGTCATTCATTGACACACTCGCCCACGTGCCCTTAAACACACACACAGTTAAGTAGATTGAAAGACACTTCGTCTTCTCATGAATCCGTTGGTTATAAAAGCGTTATACATCACAAAGGGAGGAAAATGTGATGGCGGTCTGTTCCACGATTACTCGATTTATTTTTCTTTTTAAGTGAGAATAATGAATAAAAAAGTAAGCATATACATACGCCCACGAAAATGTATATATGATATATATGATATAAGTGACTCCAATGAGGCTGGTGCTTTTTCTGCGCAAGCAAGACTGATATCAGTTTGTAAATTCGATAAAGTAAATATGCTGTGTGGATGGAAAACCCAACTTGCCGGACACAATCCTTCTTCATTGAAAGGAGAGATATAAAAAAAACAACAACCTCTCACACTTTTCTGATTATTAATTTTTAATCACAACCAAGTAATCTTTTGTTATCGACAGTTAACACAAAGCTTATCTCGACAAATTTGAGCTTTAAATATATTTTTTCAAAAACGGTATGTTCACGATCTTGCTGAATGGGCGTGTATATAGGTTTAAAGAGAGAAGATGTAGCTACTGAAGCGGTGTCTCGTCTGCGTAGCATTTCGCTCGGAGTGTTAAAATTTCTGCCAGCACGCCGCTATAATAATTTATATAATATTGGAAGAACTTTGTTGTTGCTGCGACTTGAAAGAATAGGTGCAGGTATGGCTTTGTGGGAAGAATGTTATTTCAGTTGTCTTCATTGTGCCATTGAAGTCGTCACGATGGTTTGCAGCGGACGAAAGTTGTTACTGAAAGAGTCTCTGCCTTAAGGTAAATGTTTTTGATTTTTGGGTCCAGTGGGGGTTCGTTGTTTGTGATATTTATTTTTTGTACAAGCAAGGAGTCCTCACTGGATTCTGGGTTTTTTTCTGTCTGCAGTGGTGCATTTTCATTTTCTCACTTAATTGTGAAAATTGCTGTTTAGAGGCGTTTTCCCGCCACCAAATTTAATTTAATTTGAGAATTCTGTTATTCACAATTAATTGTGAGAATTGTTCCTGTGTAATTTCGTGGGATTCTTTAAAAAATAATTTCGAAGAATTATACAATAATTGTGAGAAGCTGTGTTCCCGTTGAAGGCCGGGAACACTGTTTGGCCAAAAAGTGTTTTTGCTGTGTTTTGAACTCTCGCTCTCTCTTCTTCTGTCTTTTATTTTTGAAACTCGTATTGAACTGTTAATTTTTTTCTTCCGTTTTGTTAAGACTTTCTTTTTGTTTTTCTCTTTTATTATTTGAATTTTTGTGAACTGTGTTTTGAACTTTTATTTTTTTTCACATGACAAAGAACTAAGATAAACTTATGGAATGGGAAATAACACCTCCAAAAAAATGGTTAGAGGAATTTGAAAAGAAGACGTTGGTGTTGAGGACTTACTCCAAGTCCCTTGACACCATCGCTGTCTTTGATAAAACAATGATTGAGGAGTTGGCAGAATATATGCCAACCATTAAGTTTATCTCTCGAGGGGTCAAATATGCAACGGTGTGGTTGCTGTTTGACTCCCCCGAAGAGGCTTGCAAATTCGCGAGCCAGACCCTGGAGGACAAAAAAATTTTGTATCTTCCCATTTATTGTGGGAAGAAGTTGACGAGGGCCGAAGGGGGGGGGACTCTGTCCTGCATGGAAGACCCTGACTGGCCTTCGCAGGTGGCTGCGAAAGTCACGGGGGAGACAGACCAGTTCAGGATAGTGCACTCCTTCCCCTAGTATACCTTCAGACTGATGCTAAATTGGCCCGACTTGATGCCGTCCAGGTGTTTATCTGAGGCGAGAAGTCTGGTCGGGCAGGAAGATTTGTAACTAATTAAAGTAAGAGGCTTGGTGCCTCATTTGTATTGTTTCATTGATTTTATAATGGACTTGGACTTGTGTAAGAGGTTTATTGCCTCACAATGGCATTTTGTGTTGAAAATGTAAGAGGTTTATAGTCTCATTGATGTTTTACTTTGAACTATGTAAGAGGTTTGTTGCCTCAAGTATGGTACTTATGAAGAACAATGTGCTCGGGTAAACAGCAATCGACGGGCGTTGCTGGTTGCTCTCATTATCATCATATAATTTATCATTTCAGTTCGTTATGTCTTCGTCCAGCCCGCATCTTCCTTTCTTTATCAGGGATTTATGGCCAAACTAATTAATAAAAGAAGGTTACTTCCCAACCACATTGTTCTGGATTCAGTGCAACGCAAAGGCATCTTCAGAAAATGTTTCTACTAGAGCCTCGGGCCGACCAAATACTTTTTAGTAGATTCGGTAGACAGAAACTGAAAGAAGACCATCGTATATATATATATATATATATATATATATTTGTGTTTATGTCTGTGTTTGACCACCAACCATCGCTTGATGACCGAGGTCAGTGTATTTGCAACACCGTAAATTAGTGGTTCGGCAAAAGATACCGATGAAATAAGTACTAGTCTTTCAAAGAACATGTACTGCGGTCGATTTGTTCGACTAAAGGCTTTGCTCCTGCATGACCGCAGTCAAATGACAAAAAACACACACGCACATATACCTACATACTCACAGTGACACACGCAGTCATCCACACACAGAGGCACACACACACACTCACACACATACGAACACAGACACACACAGACACACACACACACACACGCGCGCGCGCACACACACACACACACACACACACACACACACACGCATCAGCATGGCGGCAGCTCTGAGCTGAAACTATGGGAAAAAAATATATATATATATATGTAGGTCTTCCTGAATGTGCAGGCGTTTTTACGTGTTTGTTTAAGCAAGCTGGTGATTTTCCTCTACAGAAAATTTGCATGTCTGAGCACGTGGGAAAATAATGGAGGACAATATATTTTTCACATTTGCTCGTATAAATATATAAAGATAATTGTAGTTTCAGATATTTGTAAAATGACATAATTTATACGTGGCTGTGTTTTCGTTTTTCGTTTTGCGATACATTTTAATCCAGCGTGTGGGTGTGTGGACATTTATGACTTCGTTATGTTTCTTTTCTATGTGAATGTGCTTGTGTTTGTAAATTGGTTGTTATACTTGATTAAAACTCTTACAAAATGAATATAAATATTACTGGAATTTAGAAAGAAACGTAAGGTAGAATTTCATAATAATAACAACAATAATAACAATAATAATAATAATAATAATAATAATAATAATAATGATTATATATATATATGTGTGTGTATATATATATGTGTGTGTGTGTGTGTGTGTACGTATGTATATGCACACATAAGCAAAAATGCTACTTCTAAAATCTCTTTAAGTAATCAACGCAGCAGTTGTACCAAAGAAGCCATTTATGTACACACACACACTTTCATACATACACACATACATACATACATACATACACACATACATACATATATACATATATACATATATACATACATATATAATGCCAAGATGCGCATATATATACTCATGCATATATATATCTATATATATATATATATGTTTGTTTGTGTGTTTGTGTATGTGTGTATGTGCGTGTGTATGTATATATATATGTATGGGTAGGTGTTTCTGTGTATACATAAATACATACATGATACATATATAAATACATACGTATATACATTCATGCATACATACATACACATATTCTTGCATACATACATACATACATGCATTCATAGATATACGCACACATTCATACACGTGCGTATAGCTTTCGTGTCTCCGCTTTTGTTTGTGTTATACTTCCTATCATTTTGGCAATCAAATAACAATAGTTGTCATTCGCTTCCTGTTAAATATTTATTGAACTTTAGCATTTTTGTTTTGTTATCGTTACCGTGATTTTCATTTTCATGATATTTCCTCTTTTGCATTCTTGTGAAAATATGCTTTATGCCGTATAAATTCTGTCATATACTTCACGTGACACTTGTAATATGCAATGAAATTTTTAAGTGAAATAACGATTTTCGAAAGGCTGTAAAATCAAGCATCATGCTTTCAAACTTAAGAGCAATTGCAGCAAATTTATGGGGATTTTTAAGTGAACTACGTCCAACGAAGTGATAAACCGGTACATGTTTCACCCTTTCTGAACGGATGAAAGTCAGAGTTGCTATCGGGGTCGAATTTGATCATGCAACATAAAGGCGGAAAAAGTGCGGCCACACATTTTGCCTGGAGCGCTAGAAATTCTACCATTTCTCCTACTTCCATAATGGTTTCAATTTTTCCACAAGAACAGCAATTCTGGGGGAGGGCATGAGTTGTTTGTAACATGATATCCATATAACACATACCAGGAATAAGAACGAAATTGAGTCAAATCACCATTATTAATAACAATAGGAAGAAGAGGAAAAAGAAGAAGAAT
>NC_043010.1:54917062-54919562 GCF_006345805.1 Octopus sinensis | reverse complement strand
AATGAATTTTTTTTCGTTTTTGTGTATTTCCGAATCATAAAGTTCAGCGATTATCTTTTTTACGTATACGTTTTTCAATGTACTTCATGTGAATTTCTCTGGTCAAATAAATTTATTTGCCTCTTCTAAAAAACCGCTGTTATGGCCCCGTTCATTACAGTTTTTTTAAGAATGTCTCAGGCTTTCTCAAATCGTCGACTCTGTAAACTGTTGATAATCATATGATGACGACGAAGATGACGACGACGACGATGATGATGATGCTGATGATGATGATGTTGATGATGATGATGATGATGACAATAATAATATACTGTACATTTCATGTTGCGTGCCCCTTTCACCAATGAACGTTCAAGAAGGAAGGTGAAAAAAATCATACACACACTCCTCTTAAGTATGAAATATTGTGGGAGTCTTCAGGATAGTATCAGAAGGCATCAAGATGAATATAAAGGAAAAAGGAATAGAGTGTCCAGCAGAACCGTTACAGAATAATCAGGTAAGTATTAGATAGTTGAAATGTACAGATAGCCTGGTGCCGTAAGCTGCAGAAATCAAACCCACTTCGCATGCAAGATTCCAGGAGTTACAACAAACCCTCAAATAAAAACATAATGATAATAATAATAATAATAAGAAGAAGAAGAATGATAAGAATAATAATAATGATAAGAATAATAATAATGATAATAATAATAATAATAATAATAATAATAATATGATGATGATGATGATGATGATGATGATGATGATGATGATGATGATAATAATATGAAGAAGAGGGATAAGAAGAAGAAGAAGAACAACAACAACAATAACAACAACAATAATAATAGCAATAATAATAATAATAATAATAATAATAATAATAATAATAATAACAATAATAAATGCCTTGATGCAGTGTCAGGCAGTGGATCTCATGGCTTGACAAAAAATCCTGCTTCGTAAACATGGTGTTCATTTTGCAAAGAAATACATGACCGCGAATCTAACGAAATCTAGGAAAATTCATTCCAAATTAGGTTGATGTACCTGTATCGTCTTCAATTCTTCTTTCACAACTACGTTAAGTCTACGCATAACCACATATCATGAGCCGTAGCATAGCGCGCTACTTTTATAGAAAATCATTATGTTTTCCCGCACTTTGGGTTATTTAGCACATTCAAGTTGATGAAGATCAGTTTTTAAATAATTTGACGTTGGTTGTTCTGTTTTAATGATTGAGGTTTTATTGTTAAATTTATTAGCTGAAATGAAATTGTTCTTGTATTTTTGTGCCGTTGCCTTCATCGTTTTAGTTTCTTTTTTACGCGGTTATTTGATGCTGTTCCTTTTTCAGATTGTTTGTTTCATTATTTTGCATTGATTGTGTTCACTAGATTTGTTGCTGTAAAAATTTTCCATCTGAAAACGGTGTTCCCAACACCACCCCTGTTGGTGCGTAATAGTGGCTGTCATGGTGGTACTGATATTGGCAGTGGTAGTGATCGTGTTGCTGTTATTGTGGTTGTTGTTGTTGTTAATGATGTTGATGGTGGTGGTGGGGTGAACGTGTTTGTGGTGCTGGTGGTGGTGTTTTTCGTGTTGGTGGTGTTGGTGTTGGTATTGGTTGTGGTGGTGGTGGTGGTCGTGGTGGTGTTGGTGATGGTGGATATAATGGTGGACGTCATCATCCTACCAGTGGTAATGTATTGAGGTTCGATATCTATCCTTGACGAGTTATTTCGATGTTCTGTTAAGCCTTTCAGTCCTGACATTTGCGCGTTTGTCACAAGTTTTCCCTATTATTTTCTACATCTTCACCAGAGCATTTCCATGGACCAATAACCACGCTGTTATCCTTAGAATTTGACGGCGTTTGTAATGGATAAAAACTACAGATATGAAGTAGTAATGTATGTCTGTATGTACTTTTTTTGGTTCCATCTGCATAAATACAGTATGTTGTTGTTTACCCCCTAAGGATACGTTTTTAATTCTTAGATGTTTCTGGGTGGCCTTTCATTTGCATTGTTGCTGCAACGACGTTGGTAATGATACTAAAATGTCACTTGTATCATGGAATGGGAAGGGAATATTAGAAATATTACCTGATTAAGTTTCTACAAGTTCGCACGATGGAATTTGGCTAATGTTAGTATTTCGGATTCATGGTCTATGGACTCGTGGGAGTTCCGATAGTGCATTCCATATCACGCCAAAATATAGTTCCTCGCAATTCGTGCATTTGCGAAAATCTTTCCAATTTTTGCCCTAATGGATTTACCAATAAGGATGTATTGACACGCTCCACATCAATTATCATTACACATGGATATTGTATATGTAAACTTTGCCGTTGTTAATAGTTTCTTTAAGTTACGTGGTTGCTTTCCAAGAGGTACGAAAAGGACGAAGTCAGTCATTTTACTACAGTTGTCAAGAACTCAACAGTCAGTTAAATACGTTTTAAAATCTGATGATTACTACGAACGTATGAAAGCGTTAATTG
>NC_043010.1:54897062-54912062 GCF_006345805.1 Octopus sinensis | reverse complement strand
CGAAACACCTAAGCTCCACGCGTCTCAGGCACAAGGTAATGGCGAACTTCTGCTGACTCTTTCCCCACAACTTTTTCTCACTCTTTCATCCTGCATCTTTGAGCTCACCTGCGACGGACCGGCGTCCCGTCCAGGTGGGGAACCTATATGCCAAGGAAGACGGGAAACCGGCGCTTATGAACCAGGCATGGCTCGAGAAGGAACAAACAATATTTGTTAATATTGACTGTAGTATTTTCTTCAGTATGTTATATAAGCACAGTGGAAAAAAGCAAGTTAGGTAGAGTAATTCTCCAAATATCAGACCGTATTGAGGTCACGACTCTTTAATTAGGCTACTTACCATTTTTGTACCATGTGCTCAAAAGCTGCCAAGGGTGACATTACTGTTTACTCTTTTGGGTTATGGTATGAACGAGTTAAGTGCTGCATTCCGTTTAAATGTATTCGAAATCATTGTTATTCAATTATATATTTTCTCTTGGAGTCTATTTTCGACGTTGAAATTGTTATTGTTAGTATTCATGCTAAATACATTTAAATTAGAGGTTTGTCAAAAAATTAAGCTATGATGGCAACATTTGATGAAGAGATGGAAGATACAAATGAATGAATAACATTATACAACACGTAATTCAGAAAATGATTGATACGTTTTTAAAATCCGATCATTGCCGATCTGATTTGTATGAGTAAATGTCGGCTGCCGCCAGTTCAATGAATATTCCAATAACATTTAACATATATCGACATCATGACTGAATCGAAGTGACTATAAACAGAATCAATATGAAGATCTATTACGACTGCATCATGCTAATATGTAATTAAGTAGAGACGCATACTTAATAAACAATTATCGGTTTGCAACAAACGCTTACGACTAACAATATTGAAATTAGTTCTTTACTGTTGGTATTTATTTGCAACAGCGGGTATTTCTCTCTCGTTTTCTTGCCAGCTCTTGCAACATAACAAATGTCGCATCTAGCGAAGTACATACAATCAACAGATTTCAAACATTAATTGAATAACTTCATGATAATTGAACATTGTGTGTAATGTTTAAATTTAAACAATTCTTCACAAATATATTTCCAGAAAGGTGTTGTATATCATGCGATTAGTATGACCTCCTCTCATTATTTTATCTGATTGAGTCGTAGTTGTGTCTTGGGGGCCTCCATTAATCCTGATCGTATTTCCAAAGAGAAAATCTAATAGAATTAATTAATTCTAATAGACTTATCTGTTTACGTTATGCTTCATTATGAAATATAGATAACAATAATATGATCCTATCGTGATACAACGCAAGGAATCCTGTAACAATAGACGTAAGTTCGGCATTAATGTGAAATGAAACGATTCTGAATGAATATCGCTGGAGATAAAATATTTTGATAAAATTATCTTTTGAAGATAATTTAATTATATTTTTAATATTTTTACATGAAGTGCTTTTTTTTTCAATCAAATATATCGTAAACAAATCCATCCTAGAATTATTTTTATGATTGAAAACATTTCACTGTACGTCTAGAATCGACGTGGCCTTTGTAATAAATAAGTTCTATCCTGTTATTGAAGCGAGCTAGAATGAACGACATGTTTTAGATGAGACAATAACGCAAAGAAAGAATCGTGATTGGTGCCAGCTGTCTCTTCTTCTTCTTCTTCTTCCAATCAGGACTCACGCCATTAGCCACAAAGAATAATCTCTAATTCGAGCCTACTCTAAGCTACTAAGAATGCGTGTTGCAACTTGAAGATCTTCCCACCATACCAGATAGACTGGCGGTTGCACAGGCGCGAAAGCTACGTTGCTATCCTCATTCAATAAACTGTGGCGTTTAACGGGTGGAGAGCTGAACCATCCTGGGGTACAGATGATTCGCAGTCTAGACTAGGGTTTAAAAGTTTACCTAACGATAGTGGGTTACACAATGTTTCCTCTGCTTTGTAGCAGAAGTAGTAAGGAAGTGTGGCGACGCGTTGTGTCCTTGAGCAAGACACTTTATTTCCCATTGCTCCAGTCCACTCGGCTGGCAAATATGACTTGTACTAGTAATGCAAAGGGGCCAGCCTTGTCACACTCTGTGTCACGCTGAATCTCCCAGGGGCTCATGTGCCTGTGGATTGCTCAGTCACTTGCACGTTAATTTCACGAGCGAGCTGTTCCGTTGATCGTATCAGCTCGGACCCTCGTCGTCGCAACCGATGGAATGCTCCTATGTAGTAGTAGTAGTAGTAGTAGTAGTGGTAGTAGTAGTAGTAGTAGTAGTACGTTTTCGAAAAACTCATGCTAGCTTTCGCTCTATAACCAGTCACCTGTACTTCTATGCCCCTTGAGTGTGAGCAGGGTTGTATTGTGGGGATACATAATTGTATTGTAACTGCGTATTACATCAGTTTTACTCTATTTTAGCACACTGAAATCTCACTTTTCCCCCATGTCAATATGATACCTATTCTTTACTACCCACAAGGGGCTAAAAACAGAGAGGACAAACAAGGAAAGACAAACAGATTAAGTCGATTACATCGCCCCCAGTGTGTAACTGGTACTTAATTTTTCGACCCCGAAAGGATGAAAGGCAAAGTCGACCTCGCCGGAATTTGAACTCAGAACGTAATGGCAGATGAAATACCTATTTCTTTATTATCCACAAGGGGCTAAACACAGAGGGGACAAACAAGGACAGACATAGGTATTAAGTCGATTACATCGACCCCAGTGCGTAACTGGTACTTAATTTATCGACCCCGAAAGGATGAAAGGCAAAGTTGACCTCGGCGGAATTTGAACTCACAACGTAACGCAGATGAAATACCGCAAAGCATTTCGCCCGGCGTGTTAACGTTTCTGCCAGCTCGCCGTTGATATGATACCGTTGCATGTATCGCCTAGGATATGTACAATATGTCTGCAGTTATTGAATAGCCTGGTAGTTGTTTATTTTTTATATATGTTTTATGGTTTTTCCGAAAAGATATGATGGTGCTGAGTATGTGTTGTGCTACTTTTTCTTTGTAGTGAATTTCTAGATTAAGTATTGAGCTTCTATAGGGAAAATGACTATATAGGGAGCATGTGTTATGTGTAGCGACTATATTGTTTGAGATAGAGTATAAAATCGAATTATCGTGCGTAGCAGACCCATTTGTAGACCATTTGTGATCTCTGGTAGACTTTATCTTCATGAGTCTGAATTATCTTTAAATCTCCATTGGTAATACTAAACGTAAGCATTCAGCTTTGCTGACGTACATTTCGTTTATTTCAATTTCACGCTCATTGTACTGTGAGGTTTTCCACGCTTATACCTTTCATTTTCCAGGCACTGGTGGTCATTATGTATCGACATGTCTATTATTGTGCAGGAATTTTCATGCTATCCCTTTGTAAATTACATCTACACAGTTCAACATAATTTCCTTGCTGTTTAACCATACATATCGTAAATTAATATAGCCAGGCCGTTGTCATGCGCAGGTGGTTGTTTGGCAATATGTAATTTTAACCGCTTTCATGAACATAGTACAGTAATTGTCAGGTAAAAGCGTGTGCCAAATCAACCATGGCTGTGAGTATATTCGGAATTGGCAAGGGAGCGCCAAGCTGAAATTACGCGAGTAATTGTTTCGTTCGTCATTTGCCTTCAGGGAAGTTACTTTCTATATTGTACTTCTTTTTCTCCGTATACATCAAGAAATAAATTTCCTTAGTATAACAATTAGTTTCCACTTGCTTCAATGTAAGTATTTATCGAATCTCAATGGTGTTATTGATAGATTTGTTTAGTTCTTTTTTGTTTGTTTGCTTCTTTACTTTTTTTTTTAGTATAAGTTCTTGCACTCCCTGCGGGCGAAATAATTGTGTTACGCTACAGAAATTTCGGAATGATGTTAGTAGAGTTCCAAATGATTGTCAATCTAGTATAGGTAATCTGTTTAACATCCAGTCTGCTCTTTTCTGATATAGTTAATACAAATTACAGTAAGTTAAGCTGTAAGATATATTCGCTTTGTTACATATGTAGTGATTTTCTACTCTAACATATCATGTTGGATATCTTTCGATTTCAAATGTGTCCTTCTAATAACAGAAAATCTGATATTCCACTTGTTATTAAATCCAAATCAAGCAAAGTTTCATATTTCATATATAGTTCATGTCATACCTGCGTGTTCAAGAGGTTCGTTTTGTAATCACTTGTTTTTGTGTTGGCTGAACTGCTCGGCACCATAGACATTTGTGTCCTAATATGGTCCCGGTTTGAATATATCACAAGTAACTACATTTGCTAATTGAAGCTGTGTGGAAGCCCGTCGTATATAGATAAACACATGCATGCTAATATACATATAGTTTACGGTCGTGAGGTTGTGCGCTCGAATCCCGGACCCGGCTGCATGTTGTGTTCTCCATCTTTAGGAGTAAAAAGTTGTCAGAATAGTTGCTGTTGTTGTTGTTGTTGTATAAGTTGAGGGAATTTAAAACATGGGAGACATACATTCAAAAAGTTTTCCTCGAAATTGACCTCATTCGAATTGAGGTTGTTAATAATATATCAGGATTTTTCGGTGCTTCACAATCAATACACTTTGGTCTCTTGTATTCTACATAGATTTTCTCGTGCACACCAATGTCTAATTTGATCAATGATTTATGAATTGAGGCAGAGGGAGTAATGATTAACTCCAATAATTACTTTAAATGCATGTTGCATACATATATGAGAAAGAGAGGCACTCCAGCCGATAATGAAGAAACTATATAAAATATTTTAGGATGGAATTTTCGATTTAATCAAGTTTCGTTAATTTCATATCATGTACTGTTTCTCCACGGTCTTCTTTTATTAACGAAGATATTTTAATTTTTTGTTGAAGTTGTGATTTTTCTTATGTCTAAGGATGCATAATGACAGCAATGAGTCATTTTTTTCACAGGTAATTCTGAAGAAAGGAAGATACAAATTTATGTTGTCTATATGTTACTCCTCCTGCCCCATCTAAGTCTGAATCCTACGTACCCAAATACAACGGAGATAATTTTCTGAAATAATGTTCTGAATTTGTTATAATGTTTATAATGCATTTAGAGAATGATATTTGCTTAGCTCATATAAATTTTTGCAAGGAAGTGACCTTTTTTATGCTTCTTTTTTCCCCGAAGTAAAAAGAGCAGTAAATATTACTCATTGTGCCCCATCCCACCGAACACTAGAAAATGGAAAAACAGACTGTCAGAACAGCTGCCCCATATATGTTGGAATTTCCCTCTTTCTGTCGGAATTATCCTTACTTTGTATCATGCATTGCAAAATAATGAAGACGAGCCTTTTATTTTATATATGTACGTTTGATTCCTTTCCAAACATACATACTTATCGTGTATTCTGAACAACAAGTAACACTAAGATGCTAGTTTTTGTTTTACGCCATTCTCTGTCAGTTTATCGTATTCCATATTGTGAATCATTTCCCACTCGCATTAAAAAAATCTTATCATCTTTTCCTCCATGAGTGTACGTTTCCCAATGAAGAAAAAGTCAAGCATCGCAAGCTGATGTACGAAAAGCCAAATTAGAATATTAAAAACAGTATCTATCAAGTTGTATCTTTAGTCGTTTATTTTAAACTTTCACGGCTAATTTATCACATTTAATTATATGCCATAAACTCCACTTCAGATATAAATTTGTTGATTTTCCATTGTTTTTATTCTTGTGTATGTGGGACCCTACCTAACCTGTATAAAGAGTAGCGGAATTACATTATTATTCACAACTGAGAATTGCAATATTAAGCTTATGAGATTTTCATCGGGAGACATTTTCTTCTTGGTTATTGTCTAATGGTTCCGTGGACACTATGAATACCATTAATGTCTGAGTTGCTGAGAGTATTTTTTATTTGGGTTCGAACTATTTAATCACAGTTCCGTATGATTTGTGAATAAATTTCATTATGAAAAGTATATCTTCTTTTAAAGGAACACATCTCAACATTTTAATAATGCTTCTACAGACTTCCTATAAAATTTCATTGCCTATAATTCTCCTAATATGCTACAATTTTGCAACGAATGATTTGCAAAATCGATTGCATGTACCAAAATATTGTTTATTTCTCAGTTGAATAAATAACAATACGAAATCATTTCTGACTACCAATCAATACATCATAGATTGAAAATTCAAACCATACAAGTTGGACAAAATAATGATTATTTAAATGAAATTTCCCATCCTTATATTGATTTCTTTTATAGGAAAGGATGGATATTAATTAATTGAATCAATTCCACTATGTATAAAACTTTCATATGTTATCGATTGATTGGGGAAAGCAGAAGTCAATAAAACTGAAATATTAACAAAGCACTTAAGATAGACACGAGCCAAATATAGAGCCGCAACAAGTTTGGACAAAGTGCTAAACATAGCAGCTGATTAACTCAAATGAAAATTAATGGATTACAAAAATGAGAGCGACAGTTTGAGCGCGGTCATTTCAGGTACATTCTATTTGAAATAGAATTGAAATGGCAATTATTTATGATTAAAGAACAAAAATGCAACGTATGACCGTAAAGTAAAGAATTCAACACATCTTCCCCATCCATGTGTTTATGTTTCACGTCGGTGTACCCTTGTCGTTGACTTCAAAGGGCCAACACCTGAAGCTATATGTGTTCTTCTTCTCAGGTAACGATCGTCCTCAGGTATAAGGCGGCGAGCAGGCAGAATCGTTAGCACGCTGGGCAAGATGTGTAGCCGTATTTCGTCTGCCGTTACGTCTGAGTTCGAATTCCGCGGAGGTCGACTTTGCCTTTCATCCTTTTGGAGTCGATAAAATAAGTACCAGTTACGCACTGAGGTCGATATAATCGACTTAATCCGTTTGTCACTCCTTGTTTGTTCCCTCTTTGTTTAGTCCCTTGTGGGTAGTAAACAAATACGTATTTCGTCTGCCGTTATGTTCTGAGTTCAAATTCCGCCGAGGCAGACTTTGCCTTTCATCCTTTCGGGATCGACAAAATAAGTACCAGTTACGCACTGGGGTCGATGTAATCGACTGAATCCGTTTGTCCGTCCTTGTTTGTCCCCTCTTTGTTTAGCCCCTTGTGGGTAGTAAACAAATACGTATTTCGTATGCCGTTACGTTCTGAGTTCAAATTCCGCCGAGGTCGACTTTGCCTTTCATCCTTTCGGGGGCGATAAATTAAGTACCAGTTACGCACTGGGGTCGATGTAATCGACTTTATCCGTTTGTCTGTCCTTGTTTTTCCCCTCTATGTTTAGCCCCTTGTGGGTAATAAAGAAAAAGATACAGATCGTCGGGTATTACGTTAACTGTAGTCAAACAGGGAAAAGAAGGAACGAGAGGCGCACGTTTGATAAAATGGTTATTATAAACAGTGGACAGTAACAGAACTGCATGGCAGTGTTAACAACATGACAGTCTTGTTTATGTATCCATAAAGACGGTGCTGAACGGAAGCTAAACAAGATGATAACGAACGACAAAACCATAACAAAAACAAGAATATAATTTCATATAAAATTCATTTAATATGCGAGATGTACTGGATTAGTTCGCTACTTGTGAATTTTAAATATTTAATTATTGGTTTCATATTTTAGCTACACTGAATATTTCACTTAATTGCATGTTAATGTTTCGCTTCCATTTAACGATTAGAATTGATTGCGTAAGAATATTCTAGTAATTTAATATTGTTACGCTGAGAATTTGGCGTTTTACAAATGTTTTATGTGACCGTGTTTAACTTCGCTTTAATTTTGGTTTCGTTCTATGCATGGCACATGTTGTTATGCAGAAGCGACATATTCGAGGAAATAATTATTTACTGGCTCAAATACTCGAACGCAGAGAGGCGTGCGCGCATTAATACACACATACCCACACTCATACACACATTAAAACAGTAAAACAACCTATATATATATATATATATAACGGGAAGTTTTATGAAAATAGACAAAAGACGAAGGCAGGTGGAAAACAAACAAACAATTGTATTAGTATGGCGCTCAGGAAATATAAATAAAACAAGTCTTCAACAGAAAGACACACAGAGAGAAAAAAACACAGAAAGAAGGAGAGAAAAAAATGCGTGCAGTAACTAACGAACCAACATGGCGATATATATATATATATATATATTTTAAATGAGGGTGAGAAATTAGATATTAATTTAGTTAACATCGATTTCACACCAGTGGTTTAACATTAAAAAAAAAACTAAAGGTTCAGTAAAATTGTATTGTATATATATTAGGGGGAACCACTTTGTGGACACCCATATGCTAGAAATATAACTGCTACGGTCTTACCACTAAGAAATGTTCTGAAGAAAAATTTAACAAAACAACCAAAATGTAACTGCTCGATTCCGTTTTGTTTGTTTTGCTAAATTTTTCTTGAGGACATTTTTTAGTAGTGAGACGGTAGCGGATCTATTTCTAGCATATGGGTGTCCACATAGTGGTTCCCTCTAACATATATATATATATATATATATACTCTTTTACTCAAAGAAAAGGCTTTTCTCTATACACAGTAGAAAACATTTGCCCAAGGAGCCACGCAGTGGAACTAAACACATAACCATGTGGTTGGTAAACAAGCTACTTACTACACAGCCACTCTTATGCCTACATATATTTATATATATATATATATTGTGTGTGTGTGTGTGTGTGTGTATGTGTGTGTGTATAAATATATGTTCCAGTATGGCCGCAGTCAAATGACTAAAGCATGTAAGAGTGAAAAACTATATGTATATGTGTATACACACACACACAGAACACAGTCACACACACGCGCGCGCACACAAACACACATATATACTCACACACAGATCATAGTCACTGACGAGCATTAGTATAAATACGCAATCACTCTGGATTGTCTATTCCTAGAACTGAGAGACCTTGGCTCTCTTGTCATTCATTACGATAAGGTGCTTCTTTTGGCTATGAGTTTTAACTATTATTTCTAGCAATAATGGTGCTGGCAAGTGTACTGAGTCACTTTATATATATATATATATATATAATATAACGATGAACGTCGACTTTTTCAAGCCTAGCAAGGCCCATAGGCCTGGTTTCCCGGTTTCTGTGGGGCATCTCCCCCCCGCCCCAGCAGCTGGACGGGACGCCAGTCCATCGCAGCGTTACTCAAGAATCAGGAAGAAAGAGTGAGATAAAGTTGTGGCGAAAAAGTACAACAGGGATCGCCACCACCCCCTGCCGGAGCCTCGTGGAGCTTTTTTAGGTGTTTCCGCTGAATAAACACACACAACGCCCGGTCTGGGAAACGAAAACGCAACCCTCCGACCGCGAGTCCGCTACCCGAACCACTGTGCCATTGCGCCTCCGTATATATATATTATATATATATATATATATATATATATTATATATATATATATATATATATATATATATATATATATATATATATATATATATATATATATATATATATATATATCCGCGAGTGTGTGTAGTTATCCACACAAAAACACACAAACACACACACACATACATACATACATACATACATACATACATATATACATCCATACATACATACATACATACTTACATACATACATACAAACTCTATAGCATTTAATTCCAAGTAGTAGCGGGTATATATATTCATTGGAAGTTGATTTTACTGGGACACTTCACTGATTTCCTCGCTGCATGCGAATCTATGGAATTCCTTACATAGAAATGGAAGAGTTTGATAAAGTATTTCTGGCATAATGGCACAGTGAATACCGAATTATTGAAATTGCCAAGCTACGCAGAGAAAATCTATGGAACATTTTCAAATCTCTAGGGCACCTAACCTGAATTATTCACGTTTTAGTTCACCTGAATAGAAAGGATCTTTAAGAAATCGGAGGACGTAGTTGTGTAAGAGACTTATTAGAAAATATCTACGAAGTCTTATTTAAATGAGGAAAGGAAAGTAGGACTATATTTGAGAAGTTTTATTGGTATCCATTGATTATAATTTTTCCCGAAGTTCTGAAATGCATTATCATAGGTGCGAATTTCCTACCTTTTCAATAGTGGTATACTCATGTAGCTGAGATAGATAACTCATAGTAGATGTGAAAATATTGTGTTGTATCTTGGAAGGGTCATTACGCCAATAATATATACACGCCCTGGTTGAATTTTCATTCTTTTTTTATAAGGCAGTATGTTAGTTACTCTTTTACTCTATTACTTGTTTCAGTCATTTGACTGCGGCCATGCTGGAGCACCGCCTTTAGTCGAGCAAATCAACTCCAGGACTTATTGTTTGTAAGCCTTGTACTTATTATATCGGGCACCTTGGCCGAACCGCCAAGTTACGGAGACGTAAACACACCAGCATCGGTTGTCAAGCGATGTTGGAGGGACAAACACAGACACCAAAATACATACACACACACAAATATATATATATATATATATAGACATATATACGACGGGCTTCCTTCAGTTTCCTAATACCAAATCCACCCACAAGGCTTTGGTTGGCCCGAGCCTATTGTAGAAGATACCAGATCAAGGTGCCACGCAGTGGGACTGAACCCGGAACCATGTGGTTGGTAAGCAAGCTATTTACCACATAGTCACTCCGGCACCTATATTATTAAACTAACATATTGATTGCTTACTTAATCAGTCAATTAATCGTTGTGACATTTGTCAAATTCCTTCCCTTGCTATACGGGACCATGTTAGTGACGTAGTACCTCTCTGCTAACTGAGGAGAACAATAAAGATATGAAATTGTAGCAGGGCATGAGATTATAGTTGGTATAAAGATCGTCAAACATTCCACAACATTTGTTTAAACTCAAGAGTTAACTTAACGAAACTTGGAAGCTAAATAAAAAAGACAAACAAAATTATTCATGTAGAAATATAATACCCGAAAAAATATAATACATCGTAGCCTAAAGAGAACTTTGATTTCTCATCTAAAGAGAATCCTTCACATTGAACGCGAAGGCGGAGACTGAAGTGTCCCATATATCACTACATAGTATCTCAGAAAGCACGACTTCCAACTCTAAACCTATGATCAAGTGGGAGAAAATGATATAATCCAACGTCAGACGGAAGTTGTGTTTTCTGGTAAATAAAAGGGCTACAATAAGGATTAACTTAGATATTTGTTTGAAGATTACCTTATTAAATATTTGTTACAGGATTACCTTATTAAATATGTGTTTCAGGATTACCTTATTAAATATGTGTTTCAGGATTACCTTATTAAATATGTGTTTCAGGATTACCTTATTAAATATTTGTTTCAGGATTGCCTTATTAAATATTGGTTTCAGCATTACCTTATTAATTACTTGCTTTTAGTTAGCGAAAGGCTCTTACACCCAAACATCCCTCCATCAACTCTACGGAATTTCCCTTTTCATATATAATTCACAATTTTGAATGCAATAAAATCGTATTTATAATACTTTTCCCGATATCAAAATACCATTTTAAATATATATATAATGTGCCACCTGCGTGCTACCGTGTGTGTTTGTGTAGCTCTCTACTTTATACATTTATATTGCGTAACACTCAGTAACTCTACGTAAATCTATGTACGGCCGTACATGCATATGTCTGTTTGTATCCACGTACGTACGTTTCTGTCTGTGACGTTAACAAAAAAACTTTTTCTGTACTGATAAATGTGTGTTAAGACCATTAGGAGAATTGACACATTTTATTTCATTAGAGGTGACTTTTATTCGTCTGCATACGTTACTGAAATTTTCACAGCTGTTCGGCATTATTCAGTCTTCATTTCTATGAAGATTCAGCTTTAAAAATGTCAACTACACGTTGTCGTCATTTAGTGTTAGAAACGACTCTGTTTCCAGCAGGTTTCTGGCTTCAGCACACAGCTATTGATGTCATTATGAAATATGGTTTGTTTTAGTATCATTTCTATGCAGTGTACATTAATTAAACAGAAGTTAGTTAAAATATCTTATTATTCACATAAAAAATTTTAGTGAGCATTGAGTTAATACCTCATAAACATATATGAACACACACAGGCGCTTATATATATATATATATATATATATAATCAAAATAAGCAACAAGAATATATATATATATATTCTTTTACTCTGTTACTTGTTTCAGTCATGTGACTCTGACCATGTTGGGGCACCGCCTTTACTCGAGCAAATCGCCCCGAGGACTTATTCTTTGTAAGCCTAGTGCTTATTGTATCGGTCTCTTTTGCCGAACCGCTAAGTTACGGGGACGTAAACACAACAGCATCGGTTGTCAAGCGAGGTTGGGGGGACAAACACAGATACACAAACATATACATACACATACATATATATATACATATATACGACGGGCTTCTTTCAGTTTCCATCTATCAAATCCATTCACATGTCTTTGGTCAGCCCGCGGCTATCGTGTGGTTCGTAAGCAAGCTACTTACCACATAGCCACTCCGACTTTTTTCTTTTGCTTTCTCTTTTTCTTCGCCTCGAAAGGGTAGATCGTTTCGTTCACGAGAAGAAACTCAAAAGATCGCCGCCGCTGCTGCGCACCGAACCTCCGACGTGACCTGGGCTCCACGTACGCACAATGCCTCGGTAGGATAAGACTAACCTGCCGAACGACGGTCTAAACCCAACTCACGTTCCCTGTTAGTGGGTGAACAATCCATCGCTTTGCGATCTCTGCTTCGCAATGATAGGAAGAGCAGATATCGAAGGATGAAAAAGCGACATCGCTGCAACAAAAAGTTATTCAATAGGGATTATTAATCCGAGGAAAATAATTTATAACCTCCGGGCCGTATTTCTGATCACTCCTATCGGGGCGTAAATGGCTATTTGCATATGCGATCCCCTTGAGACAGAGTGGCTATGCCCCCACTTCTCCCTAACAATTCTGCAGGCAACCCCTTTTCAATGTTGTCTGCTGGGATCATAGCAAATCTAAAGAACGTAAGTATTTCGTAGCTTACTACACGAACAATAAATTTATACAACTCCTCACTGGTTAAGAGATTTCTGGTTAAAATAGTGTTTAGTAACCCTTAGTGGAGGCGCAATGGCCCAGTGGTTAGGGCAGCGGACTCGCAGTCATAGGATCGCGGTTTCGATTCTCAGACCGGGCGTTGTGAGTGTTTATTGAGCGAAAACATCTAAAAGCTCCATGAGGCTCCGGTAGGGGATGGTGGTGATTCCTGCTGTACTCTTTCACCACAACTTTCTCTCACACTTCCTGTTTCTGTTGTACCTGTATTTCAAAGGGCCGGCCTTGTCACTCTCTGTGTCACGCTGAATATCCCCGAGAACTACGTTAAGAGTACACGTGTCTGTGGAGTGCTCAGCCACTTACACGTTAATTTCACGAGCAGGCTGTTCCGTTGATTCGGATCAACCGGAACCCTCGTCGTCGTAACCGACGGAGTGCTTCCATCCCCATCCAGTAACCCTTAGTGATTCACGAGCCTACACTCTAAATACGATTCGACATGCTTTTACAATAAAAAAAAAAACTATACTGCTGAAAAAATATAACTTTATTATATTCCTTTCAATTGAGGCAAATGTGTGAGACTTTACTGAAACAACAATAAATCACACATTCGGAAATTTCTTTGACTTCCTTCAAACGTTTCATCTAACGGCTACGTGGAATGACAAAGGTGTTCTTTGATCAAGTTAAAATGAAAAAAAATATATCACCAAAATACGGAATATAGGAAAGGAGCGAGGCTGGGAGTGCTACATAATGATAAAATAAAGAACAAGGTTAACAAATGTAGCAACACCATTAATCAAAACAACGGGAATTACAACATGAACAATCCAAAGCAACGTTCTGGATTACATCAGTTACAGTTAAAGAAGGATAAAACACGTCTAAGGCTTATTGTTGTTCTTTCGAATAAGGACTTGATGAGATTTTTATCTGTAGCTTTTGTTTTCAACTCATTTCAGTTATTAGAATGCGGCCATGCTGTAGCACTGCATTGAAGAATTTGTAATCGAACGAAACGACCACAATATTTAATGTTTTATTATATCGGTCCTATTTCTCCTATAAAACACACATACACACACGTGCACACTCGCACGCACACACACACACACAACACACACACACACACACAACACACACACACACACTCACACGCACATACACTTACACACTCATAAGTACACAGTGATATATTCATATATCCATGTACATATGCAGGGTGCGATGCAAAAACTGTCGTCTACATTACGCAAAATGAAAATAACACGGACATCTAATTTTGAAAGATATATTTGCCAAATTTACCTTTAAAATTGGAACGATACAGAGAAGATTAGCATGGCCTCTGCGCATGGATCACAC
Source organism: Octopus sinensis (assembly GCF_006345805.1). Taxonomy (NCBI): domain Eukaryota; kingdom Metazoa; phylum Mollusca; class Cephalopoda; order Octopoda; family Octopodidae; genus Octopus; species Octopus sinensis. Next base: position 54,897,612 of record NC_043010.1, on the reverse strand, counting down.
TTAAATTCGTGAAGCGTTCCATATTTCTAACGGCGGTGCATAAGCATGGCCGCAGCTATGAGCTGAAACATCTGCCAAAAACAAAAAATAAATTCTGAAGGGTAAATTTATTCAATAAAATCGCCATTGACTTCAGCCACTCCTTCCAGACGACTTCAAAATCTCCTGCAACTCTTCTGAACGGTGTCCTTGCTCAAGCTGGTGAATGCTGTCATAATCTTTACCTTTAGTTCATCTTTAGTGCCACAAGGAGTTTTGTTGGTGTCTCGCTCAAATGTGCCTCACACATAATATTTAAGGAGGTTGCAGTCTGAAGAGTTAAATAGCCAGATGTTAGGGGTAGTGTGTTCAAATGAGTTGTCTGACAGCCATGACAGGGATCTGCTGTTTACGTTGCATGGTGCATAGTCCTTTTGTCAGATATAGTGTCTCCTAACAGTCACCCTCTTGACTCAGGGTATTATTACCTCCTCCAAGCATTAGACGTATGCCTCCGTCTATGTCTATATAATGTTATATATTGTCTGTATAATGTTATCTATCTATATAA
>NC_043010.1:54889562-54892062 GCF_006345805.1 Octopus sinensis | reverse complement strand
GAACTGGAGCAACATGAAATAAAGTGTCTTGCTCAAGAACATAACACGCAGCCCGGTCCGGGATTCGAGCTCACAACCTCACGATCGTAAGCTAGACGCCCTTACGACTGAGCCCTGCGCCTTCACAATAATATAGTAGATATTAAATTTTACAATTCTTCGAAGAATGTTCTATAGATTTTCACCAAGGCCAGTGTGTGAACACTCGATAAGCTTTATATGAGACTTGTTCGTAAAATGTTGACTTCAAGTACCCATATTTTATAAAGTCCCCAAATCAATGGTCCATTTGTTTCCAAGATAAATATTGACAAAAGACAAGGAAGCTACATTCCCTTACAGGTTGCCTTTTGTGTTATTCCAATTATATCCCTTACCAAATTTATTCAGTGTTATAGAAATTGATTCATGTAAATGCTTATAACAACAAAACTTGAATGACAGAATAATTAATATTTGCCACGTTGGGAATTTATTGAAACCGAAAGCATTCCTTGCCGTGATAATTCTTTAATTTACATAAATGAGCTATCACTGAATCTCATATGTTGAAATATATATTCTTGGCTTGTTTATATTTGTTTATCCCCTTAATAACACCGAAATATTTCTTAGCACCAATTTCTATATGTTACTTTTTGGCAAACGGACCTGTAAACAAAATAGATATAACATCATTTAATAATTAAAACAGAGAATTGAATGCTGAAAGTCATTTAGAATTTTTGTAACTATTTATAAATCGAAAAATATAAATGACATGTGTTTGCTTTCACCAACACAATGCGTAATTGAAAAGAAACTGCCTGTTGTGGTTTTTATTACGTTGAAGAAGCCGCATAAATATTTACAAAGAACAGTTTCATCAATTCAATGCTTCTGGATTTGTCAGCAGAAATAGCTTTAACAGAATTACCACCATGCACATCATAATATTCGTACTCTTAGATATTTTCCCGGTTGCTGCTAATATTTCGGAAATGAAATGTTGGCATAATCTATGTGTTGTAAGTATTTGCAGACACAAAATATCACATGCTTGGAGGAATTTTACTGCTTCTCTTCCGTATGATGAGAAGTTGTAATGAAATTTAGCCTATTATTCAAAAGAGCCTATCATAACAAATTCTAAACCGAACCCTCAAAGATTTACATAGCGTTGTTATTATAGACGTAATGAGAACCTAGAGAAATTTAATTAATTACATATATGTAGCAAACTAAAAAAGGATGGCTATTCATGCGCCATCATTTTTGTGATTAACCAATAAGTTGATGATAAAAAGCAGCACTTTGATTAAAACTGCTTCACAGATGATGATGCCACTTTAAAATTCAGATACAATCTTTCCAAAAGAACATTATTATATGTATCAACCAGTTGTTTTGAGAGGTTATTGCCCCAACGTAAGCGTGATATCACTATTACATCTTACAGTTTGAGAAAAAGTAGAGGGAATTAATAATTTCTCATCCTTGAACAATGACATTCGTACTTTTCTTTCTCATCTGTCCCTGTATATACATATATATATATATATATATATATATATATATATATATATATATATATATATAATATGTAATTTTTCTAAATGGTATTATTTAATTTTTCATTATTGAATGATAAAAGGTGTTTTTTTTTACTTACATATATATATATATATATATATATATATATACATGTATGTATGTATGTATGTATGTATGTTTGTATGTATATACTTATTATGTATGTATTTATGTATGTAATCAACTGGACGTTAGCTAAATTCATGAATCCATGGCAAGATACAAATTTTGTAAACAATATTTGCTGGTAAAACCCACCGATGCGTACACATAGCAATATGTATATCTATATATATGGCGACGGTAACTCCATTTAGAGCAACGCCATTAATTTCTTTTTCTGCCAAACAGCATCTACAGGCATGTGGTCCGTCATCGATACTAGTGATGTATAACGTCCCTTGTTTCTTGCAGCATGCCGTCATACATCTTACTACACACGATGTCACAGAGTTTCATTAAATCATGGAATTATTCATTGAGTTCGCGGTCTTTCGTGCTAACCTCAGTCTTGGTATGCAACACATAACATAATGAAACCAAAAAAGGACTCGGAGGGGCGATGCGTACCCTGAGCACAGATAAAATTTGTCGCAAATTACACAGTAGCTACAAATGCGTTGCTTATCCATTCTTTCAAATTGAACTGAATTAAGCTTGTAATTTTTTCACTAATGTTGCTTATCGGGAAATTCGTAAGCTCGATTTTTTATTCATTTTTCTTTAAATATCACCATTATTTATTCTCCAATGAAATTTAAAAAATCAGCTCGTAAATAAATGAAACCCTCGAATCATTGTGTGCACACAAACCTGTGCGCACACACATAGGCACACACAGAGTCGGGTTTCAATGTATGTATTTATGTATGTTTCAAGATAATCAGACGAAATTTTTGTCACTTCGAGCCACTTATCTAATGAGTAC
>NC_043010.1:54869562-54884562 GCF_006345805.1 Octopus sinensis | reverse complement strand
TTTTATTACTTATATTTTATTACTGGCCTATGTTTACAATATAGAATGAAATGACTATATCCTATGTTTGTTACCTAGCTATGAATTGCAGACGTTTCTTTCTCCGTACGTTCGCACGCCGGGCAAAGCGCATGTCGGCATTTCGTCCCTCTTTACTTCCTGGTGCCAAAGATCCCGACATCACCATCAAAATACAGGACCAGATGCTGCAACAGCTTCAGTTTCATGGGACCACAGCTCTTCAATCTCCTTCCTAAACGCCTCAAAGACCTGCATGGTGTGGATGTGGGTTTCTTAAAAATTAAACTGGATCTCTTCTTGTCAGGGATCTCAGATGAACCTACCTCACAGCAGGAAACACAGATGCGGGCAGCGGCGTCGAACTCCCTTGTTGAACAAGTGCCACGCATCAGATGTGGTTTCACGTACTAGTGTAGCTCATTCAACGGTGGTGCCCCAGCATGGCCGCAACTTTCGGGCTGAAACATTTTTTATGGATTTAAAGAGGTGAGGTCGACTTTTGAGGTCGATAAGTACGCGAAATTTTAAGCATTTGACCTATATTTGTGTATGTAGGGATGTTTGTGTGTCCTTGTATCTTAGTGCATATATTCGTCTGTGTACACAACTGTAAATTTCAATATTTTTGCGTGAGTATGTTTATATATGGGTAAATGTATTTATATGTGTGTTAGTGTTTGTGATTATTTATGTGCTCTCTTCACTTATATGTAATGTTGGCAAAACCTTTTCCCCTAATACCGTTCGAAAAACTGGATTGAATGTGAGCGTACCGCACGATTCGCGTGTTTCTGCTATTTACACTGATGAGAATATTATTCACTCAGCACCTAATTGCAGCAAGTTGAAAGCGGCTCTTATCACCATCATTGTTTGTATCTGTGAAACGGTGTAACTTTAGTAGTTGGAGAATCAATAATAAGGCGTTAGAAACGTGTAGATTAGGTCAACTATGACTGAAGCTTCCCTGTACATGACTTAAACTCGGTTGAAATCGTTCGCTGACGTTAAAATGAATACATTTTATTGAATTAGCTTAGTAAACATCTGTGTATGATGTTTAAATAACGCCATTTCACACACAATATAACATGTTGATTTTGAATTGGCGATATTTCAATCAGCATCGCTTTTAAGCAACCTATGGAGAAAATTGATTAGCAAAAGTAGGCAAGTAAGTAGGTTGACAGTCAGTCTCTTAACGGATAATTCGCAAAGACATCTTTCATCATTGGAGAGATTACACCGAACAGAATATCTTGTCGTTCCGTTTAGCTTGTAATTTTAAACAAATGTCAATGGGAGATATGTGGAGTGAGAAATTAGGGAGTTAGATAGTAATTAAATGATTGAATTAGAAAGAGAAAAATGGAGGTAAGGCGTGGAAGAGAGAAATTGAAGTTGATTCACTCGGTAAATAAGACTGAAGCTACGACAAGGATTTCGTTTTTAAGCATTATTAAATTGGCTGCTGGTGTTCTGCTATTTCAGAGAACGTTTATATTGGCTGGAAACGTAAAAGATTTTATGCACATGCGTACATATATGTATATATATATATATATATACATATACATATATACATATGGAATATGGAAGCACTCCGTCGGTTACGACGGCGAGGGTTCCGGTTGATCCGAATCAACGGAACAGCCTGCTCGTAAAATTAACGTGTAAGTGGCTGAGCACTCCACAGACACGTGTACCCTTAACGTAGTTCTCGGAGATATTCAGCGTGACACAGAGAGTGACAAGGCCGGCCCTTTGAAATACAGGTACAACAGACACAGGAAGTAAGAGTGAGAGAAAGTTGTGGTGAAAGAGTACAGCAGGGATCACCACCATCCCTGCCGGAGCCTCGTGGAGCTTTAGGTGTTTTCGCTCAATAAACACTCACAACGCCCGGTCTGGGAATCGAAACCGCGATCCTATGACCGCGAGTCCGCTGCCATAACCACTGGGCCATTGCACCTCCACATTCATTAGAAAGCAATTTTCTTTTTTCTTTCTTTTTTTTCCATCGTATACCTATCAACATATTTGTAAATAATCACATTTTCTCACAAGGCCTGGTGACCTATAACCCTTTCGTTATTAACCCGGATGAAACTGGCCCTGGCTCTGAGTACAATTGTCTCGTTTTTGAATTTTCTGAAATAAATCTTCCACCAAACCTTAGTCACAATTTATGTTCCTAACACTTGCTTAATGATAACCAACATATTTTACTAAATTCTTTAATTATTATTATTATTATTTGTAGTAGTAGTAGTAGTAGTAGTAGTAGTAGTAGTTGTAGTAGTAGTAGTAGTAGTAGTACATACATAACGGACTTCTTTCAGTTTCCGTCAAACACCCCTACAAGGCTTTGGTCGGCCCAAGGCTATAGTAGAAGACACTTGCCCAGAGTGCCACGGGATGGGACTCTACCCAGAATCATGTGGTTGTTAAGCAAGCTACTTATTAGGCAGCCATGCGTGCATAGTAAGTCACCATCAAATAGGCTAACATGTATGCATAAAGTTATCTACATTATGTCATAGTGTTTACTCATTATCAAAACGAATGTCTGCTCATAATGACCAGATCTTTTCTTTGATCGGTTGTTAATATAAGCGGCAAATTAGTTGAATTTAAGAGTAAGGTTACATCAACCGAAGCACCCATCAGAACTAAAGAAGCGTGATAAAGTAGTCTGTTATTAATTATATCTTGTGATCTACACTCCGTATTTAACATACTCAATTATATGCTAATAGCGGCGTGGTTCTACAATTAACGTGAAATCTAAATATGAAAGGAAAACGAGGAAAATTATATTCACCGTCCACATGTCATTGAAGCCATTGTATTTAAAATTGATGTTATTGATGTTGATGATTAGGTGGTGTTGGCGGTGGTGGTGGTGGTGGTGGTATTGCGACTGGTATTTTTGTTGTCGCTTTTGTTGTTGTTGCCTTTGTTGCTGTTATTGTTGTAGCTTCAGTTGGTGTTGCGCTTCAGGACCGCCTCGTTCAAGAAGGACTAAGATCAAAGACTTAGCGATCATAAACGCATGTTCGTTTTTATCGTCAATCTCGCGCAGTATAATATAATATAATATAATATAATATAATATAATATAATATAATGCTTGTTCTTTTCCCTTTTAAAGCAGCGCAGTGTGATCTAAAAGAAATATGGCCATTATTAGTAGCAATTTCTTCCTGTTATTGATAACTTTTATCTTGATGTTGACCTTATTTTGCTGCCGGCCAACCCCAACTGTACTGATCGATTATGGAAGAAAGCTCTAACAAGGAACTTCCACTTTATTCAACGCATTCAAGACTGTGTTTATTTTACAATGTATTTTTCTGTGCTCATTTTTAAATTGAGATGTGTAATTTGAAAGAGATTTGGACTCAATTTTAACAGATATGTTTAACATACGTATAGTTCCGATAATCAGCTACCGGCATTGGTAAAGTGAGCCCTGGAAGTATTTGAACTGAGACTGCAGCAGTACAAACATTGTGTGAAGCAATATGCTCAACGCTCCATCGATCATATCAATTCATCCACGTTGCTTTCCTTATTCGTGTATTTTTTCTGATGTTTTTATTGTTTGCGGTATTGCTCGTGCAGCGAATGTTGTCATCGTTATTTGTAAAACGACGTTAGCCCAGACTAAAAAATATTTAAGAAGAAATGCATTCAAACTACACCTATCTTGTTTTAGGCTTTGAGAAATCGTGTTCCAAGAAATAGATTACCTTGCATCTCATTCTACTTTTTAACCCCATGACAACGGTTTCTAAATCTGCCGGTCAAAAGGTAAGGATCCGAAAATTGTCGACGTGGCTTTTTAGAAGTTCCAATATGATGGAGTCGGTTTCTTCACGATGTCTATCAGTATCAGCAGGGCAAACAGAACTTTGATTCTGTCGTCCTCTGTGGTTGAAAACCAATCACCGTCATGCCCTGCATCGCCTTGACATGGTGGGAATGGTTTTCAGCATAGCCATTCGTTTCGTCCGCTATATATTGAATATTTCATCCGTCAAAAACTCGGGGAATATTTCAAATGGCGAACTTCCATGTTCAAAGTTTGCCTTTACACAAGGCGAACCAGTAAACCTAAATAATCATTTTCTAGGAACACGCCTGAAATTTTGGGAGAAAGACTAGTCGATTATATTCACCACTAATATATATATCATCGACCTTGAAAGGATGGAACGTAAAGTCGAAATCGTTGGATTTGAACTCAGAACGTGAAGACAAATGAAATCACGTGAATCATTTTGTCCCGCACGATAATGATTCTGCCAGCTGAAGTATGCACATAAACACCTGACCATCTTAATTATATATAAATAATAGTTTCAAATTTTTCCTCAAGGGAAGCCATTTTGTGGGAGGGGACCAGTCGATTACATCGACCCCAGTGTCTCACCGCAAAAGGATGAAAGGCAAAGTCGACCTCGGCGGAATTTGAACTCAGAATGTAGCGACAGACGGAATACCGATTTCTTTACTACCCACAAGGGGCTAAACACAGAAGGGACAAACAAGGACAGACAAACGGATTAAGTCGATTATATCGACCCTAGTGCGTAACTGCTACTTATTTAATCGACCCCGAAAGGATGAAAGGCAAAGTCGACCTCGGCGGAATTTGAACTCAGAACGTAGCGACAGACGAAATGCTGCTAAGCATTTAGCCCGGCGTGCTAACGTTTCTGCCTGCACGCCGCCTTTAATGAAACTAACAAAATTCTATTACATTCAATGTGTAATTTCTTTAATATATCTCGTGATTTATTATATCTTTTAAAGTGACATATACATTTACCATTATCATTTTGTTCTCTCTCTGCAACAATAAGGCATATTACAGTTCATTAAAGATAATTGCTTCCCAATCAGAAATTGCCTTCATTCAGTTACCTGCCGATATTTATCCTTTCTTTCACATCTCCTTTCGTAAACGTATCTATACTCCAAATCTATTAGTGTTTCTAAAAGCTAGTGGTAGGAGATCAAGGCAGTAATGATGTTTCTCAGAAGTTTCTCCTAAAGAATTATCATTACGAAATTTCCGGCCAGATGTGCAGCAGTTTCTGGAACACATAGAAATAAAACAGATTTTTTAAAGGAAGCAAAAAAATACAAAGCAAAAATTGGTCGCAACTTGATTTAGAAATCTCCGTTACCAACAAATCTATGCCGTACAAATTGGTTGAGTGAGATTTTTCGAGGATACTGCAATTAAACAAAGATCAATAATTATATTTTAGATTGGTACTACAATTCACAAGCAGTGCTTGTTTCGATATGCATATTAGCAAGGTAGCACAAGCACGAGAAAATAATTATTAATGGTTTTACCATCATTACCAATCTACAGTGGAGAAGGCTAGCCACTGGATTTGGTTAAAAAGAGACTTCTTTTTAACCAAATCCAGTGACTAGCGATGGCTAGAAGTAGATTGAGTTCTTCATAACTAGCAAGCGGGGCCTCATATCAGTGAGGGGGAGGCGGTGCGCATTGATGCCGTCGAGAGGTAGGCCCCGAAACGGCGCGCATTCTCTCCTGATGACCCCATACACTTGCTTGCTTCCGATATACGGAGCTTTTAACTGGTAGTACTTGCATGTGCAAGTTGTTTGGTAGACATTCCCAATGAATGCAAAATCACCCCAACAACCTCTTCTACACGTAATAAGTAAGGTAAACTTATACAAACATTCTATAATTATGAGCATAATTATAATTAGGGGTCAGCGAAATTTGCTTCACCACATACCGAAATTTAGAAATAGCAGTTAAAATACTATTCTACTACTATAAGACAGCAATACTCTACGGGTGGATTCATTTTTTCTTTTCTCTTTACCTGCGTGAGTTGTTGAGTGTTGTTGTCTGGGAGATATCTTATGGTTGTAGAATAGTATTTCAACTGTTATTTCTAAATTTCGGTATATGGTGAAGCAAATTTTGATGAACCCTAATTATAATTATACTCATAATTATAGAATTTTTGTATAAGTTTACCGATAATGGTTCTTTTAACATACCGAACTACTTGGTAAAATTATAAATTATTAACTAATTAATTAATTTTAGACTTTATTATTATCGTAATTAGTAAGGTATAGATTGAAATTTTGTAATAAGAACGTGTCTTTTAACTATGAAAAGCTTCACAAATTCACAAACGTATCTGATCTGGTGCTAAAATAATTCACAGAGCATCCACAGAATTTAAGTAAGGCAAACTAGCAATTAATGTTTATTAACTACATATTAGTCAATTTTATATACATCATATAGTACATTACACAGCAAGCTGGAGATATATCATGCGTATAAGCGTATTCTGTATGGTTTCGTTATAAATTCTTGTTAAAATTCACTAAAAGTACATCGAGCTTGAACGCAAAATCGAAGAGTGTCATTAAATTTCAGTCATCTTCGTAAAATAATAATTCGTGTCATTTTAAACAGTGGAGATTTGAAGAAGAAAATGTAGTTTTGTACTTTTAGCAACGTAGATTTCTGTCACATGAGGATACATACATTACCAATGAATACGTAAATATATACATGCATAGATATCTACATATATACACTTTCGTCTGTACATACATATATATATATATATATATATATATATATATATATATATATATATATATATATATATATATGAATATTATATCAAGCACGAACACACACATGTACAGGAACGCCTCCCAGCACACATACACTTATATGTATATATATATTGGTGTATTGCTATATGCGTGTTGCGTTGTTACTGTGTAAATGAAAGTCTTAGTGTATGACTACACATGTGACTGATTTCCTCTGAATTATATGTATGCACGTATATGCGGGCGTAACACACGGCATGTGTTTTCTTCAGTTTTATAGTTTTCCTATAAGGGAAACAGAAATTACGACAAGCGAACATGCATAATATGTTATATTTAAAAATTCGTTCTTCTACGCCAAGTTACTCAACACTGACACAAAATTTAAATTGAGGCCATTAGCTAAATCAAAATGCTGTCGAAAATAAGTAGGTGAAATGAAAATTGTAATTAAATGTAATTTAAATCATGACATGGTTTGTAAGAAGGCAAAATGAATATTAATTTACATTTACGCAAACTAAAACAACCTAATATTCGTACGTGTAAAGTTGCGAGCCAGCGTGTAGATCTACATACACATTTAAATCGAACACCAACATTGAAAGGCTTTCGAATGCACAAACGGATACTATGCACATATATGTGTATGCGTGTGTGCATGTGTCTTTGAGTATGTGTACGTGTGTGTGCAAGTATATGTATATATTCATATTTATAGGTACATATATATATTCACACATAAAGGTATATATAGATGCATGTATGTATGTATATATATATATGTGTGTGTGAGTCTCTGTGTGTGTATGTGTACATATGTATATGAATATTGTATCTCTTTGAACATACGATTCCACATCAAATATCTTGGAAAAGAAATACGTAAAAAGTACACACACATACATATACAGAGCCTAAATACAAGCAATGCATGTGTGAATGAGTATATGTGTATGTAATTCTATCTTTAAATGTATTTACGAACATTTTATGAATATACATACACAATGCGCACGTATATAACGCATATATGCATACATAACACATTTCGACCGAGCTCTGAATTCATCCACAATTATATTGGCGACATAATATCCATATTCACGGTGAATACAAATAATATCAATATTCAAAATGGTACCCACTCCTATATCCGTATATTGAAGACATAATATATATAGTTGTCCATGTACCTACATGTTGTTGTTTATAAATCATAGTGAGGAATAAAGCGTGTTTGCGTAAATGTACAGAAATGTGCAGAAAATTATTAATATATATTCATTTGTATGCACTCCTATATACGCCGTGCATAAATATATCGCATATATTTATGAATAAAAGACGGTGCTCTAGCATGGCCCAAGTCAAATGAATGAAACGAATAAAATAATAGGGAGTAAACTTTCATTTCTTTACCTATATTTATCGAAGTGTATATCTCTAGGTGTAGAAGCGCAATGGTGTAGTGGTTAAGGCAGCGGACTCGCGGTCGTAGGATCGCGGTCGTAGGGTGGGGTGGCGAACCCTGCTGTAATCCTTCACCACAACTTTCTTTCACTCTTTCTTCCTGTTTTTGTTGTACCTGTATTACAAGGGGCCAGCCTTCTCACACTCAGTGTCACGCCGCATCTCCCCGAGAAGTGTATTAAGGGTTCACATGTCTGTGGAGTGCTCAGCCACTTGCACGTTAATTTCACCGGCAGGCTGTTTAGTTGATCGGATCAACAGGAAACCACGTCGTCGCAGCCGACTGTGTGCCACATTATCTATTGGCACACGCGTCGGCTGTGCTGTAAGAAACTTGCGTTTCCAACCAGGAGATTGATAGGATAATTACTAGGCTTAAAACACGCAAGTCCTGGGGTAGATTCGATTTACTAAAGTCCCTCAAAGTGGTGCTTTAGCATGGCCGCAGTCACATGACTGAAACGAATAAATGAATAGAAAAATAACGGTATACTTGCGAATCCATTTTACATTTGTGTGTGCGTGTGTGTGTGTGTGTGAGAGAGAGAGAGAGAGAGAGAGAGAGAGAGAGAGACTCTATCTGTATGTGTGGGGGTAGAGGGAGAGAGAGAGTTTGACAGCTTTGATAAAGCATGTGCTTAGTTCACCCTAAGTAGCGGAATTTGCTACCCTTTCGTCAAAAGTAGTATGACCCTGATTAGCGCAATTTCTCAGCCAACACAAGTCCTCTCCATATGAGTCTCTCTTCACCACACAGGTGACGGCATGACGTTCACCACTATTTCTCCAAACCCTAGCTCTGCCATATATATATATATATATATATGCAAATATTATGGACTGGAGTACATAGAATCAATGTTACATCATATGATTCATAACTAGCAGAACCTCAGAAGTAATAGTTACCAAACTTTTTTACTTCATAAATGATTTCCGCTCAAAATCTGCTTTCGGGGGCTTTTTAATCCAATCCCCGCGATTTTAAGCAAACTTAGTATAACCAAGGAATTCTTGCCGTGAACTCCTCGTTTCTATAGTTACTAATTCTGAAGTTCTGCTGGATATTTTCTCCATCCCATAATTTTGGGATATTTATTCGCATATAGATCAACCCCAGTTCCTAACCGTGAATTATAAAATAAAATAAAAATTTTGAATGCTAATAAACTACCATTGTCTCTGAACATATACTTTTTTAAATCTTCTAATGTCTGCTTGAAACTCACTAACCTTCCTAAACGTTGCTGTTAGGATCTTAATTCTTACACACACACACAAACACACACATATATATATATATATGTATATATACACATATATGGGTCTCCATGACACCATTATCTCTTATATATTCACACACACACACACACACATATATATATATATATATATATATATATATATATATATATATATATATATTATATATATATATATTTGCATGTTAGTCGATAAAATCATCCCCCAGTGATCAGCTGGTAGTTATTTTAGCGACCACTAAAGAATTAAATTCAAAGATGACCGGGGTAACGTAAACCCTGAAGAAATACCGATAAACGTTTGGTCCAGAATGCCACCGATTCAGCCAGCTAAAGGAATTTTTCTGTACTTACAATCGACCAGGAGCAATTTGTATATAGATGACAATAGGTGATTTCTAATTCATATACCTAAACACACACACACATACATACAGACACGCACGCACACTTACACGTACACACACAAACACTGACACGCACGCACACTTACACGTACGCACACACACACGAGCACAAACAAACACACACAGATGTACAAATTCATAAACACTTAGATACAATCGTATATATGTGTGAATATGTTTGTCTGTGCGACGAAAGTGGAAGAAGTGTTATAATACCTACAAATGGTTATAGTAATTAATTATCTCTAATTGATAATGTCTCTTAAATCCTTTAATAACCTGAGTTCAATATATTAGTTGGTGCAGAGTAATTATCTGTTCTCACCTTACCTCTTTATGTGTTTACACTTTACCTGACAAAGGTTAGGCTTCACTAAGTCTGCATCAATAAAATATGGCTGATTATGTATTACACATGTTTACACACTTAAGCAGTTGTACTGACAGCAGGTATCCCAAAACTGAAAGGGTGATCTTCCTATATGAATCTACTGCCTCATTCAATACCAGGAAACCGTAGAATGGAGTTATTGATATTAATTTTGAAGTAATAAGCTTCGACGAAGTATTTGTGAAAACCTACTCTGCATAAACTAGATTTCGTTGTTGCTCTGATCCGTGTTGGACTATGACGGGTAGATCGATAATCAATGGACTTCCGAGACGGGACTACCCTATATTTTAATTTCAAAGCATCATCTCCATTATTCTAAATTATGCCATGTGACATATATTTTCCAGAAAGACAGGAACTTGTTTGAGAGGGTTATTAGAAAGTTCGTTTACACATGCTTACATCCTTAAGCAGTTGTACTGACAGCAGATATATTAAAACCGAAAGGGAGATCTTCCTATATGAAACTACTGACTCAATCAATACCAAGCACCCGTAGAATGGAGTTATTGATATTAATTTTGAAGTAATAAATTTCGACGAAGATTTTGTGAGAACCTACTCTGCATAAATTTCATACATATTGTACTAAAAGGGGTAGATCGTTAATCAACGGACATCCGAGACGTGACTACCCTATATTTTAATTTCAAAGCATCATCTTCTTCATTCTAAATTATGCCACGTGACATATATTTTCCAGAAAGACAGGAAATTGTTTGAGAGCGTTATTAGAAAGTTCGTTATTTCTGAGAGGTAGATCAATTATAGAAAAAACTTACGAAACGTTCTCAATCGAGTCGACCCAAACCCCGTGATTTTCTTAATATCTACAGCTATATTATAAACACGATAATAGCCTCCTTTTGACAAGCAATGAAAGATGTAGTGCAATCTGTTCATCTACTTCATTACAAGTGTTATCATCACATTGCCTACTCATCTTCGGCACGCCAAACGTAATTCAAAGACATCTGCTTCCTCTTCATTCGTATGCTTCGGAATCAATCATTCTACACCTATCATGCATATGTCGCCATACAAATTTCGAGCAAATAGACAGCCATGCATACAAAATTACATAGGCCCACTCACACACACGCATACACACACGCAAACACGCACTTATATAGATATACATATGTGTGCTTGTGCATTTATATATATATATATATATATATATACATACATATAGATGAACGTTGTTGTTTCTACGAGAAATAAACTCCGCGTCTAATATATATCTGCTTCCTCATATAATTCAATGCGTCCGTCACGTCTCCCCTTTAAGTACTATCAGTATTTCCTCTCAGTTCTAGACAATTCTAAAACACAAATTAAACATAAAACGCACAAACAAACACGCAAATAGTATTTTAAATTTTATACATCATACAGGGGCTGGCATGGCTGCGAGTCCTTGTGCAAGTGTCCTGCTTTTTAAGAATCTTGTTATACTTTTATGTCGATGTGTGTTTCTATCTCTGCATTGTTGGACAAACTGTGCTGTTTTGTTTGTGTCCCCGCAATTTACCTCTTCAAACTAAAAGACCAGTAAAGCATAAGTACTGATATCATTTTTGTCTTGAACTACACAGCGATGTTCCAATGGCATGACATTCCTAAGAGCCATCCCAGTACAGGAGTGAGACAACATCCAGATCTATCAGCCTATGTGTTTGCATATGTACATTCACACACATATACGTATATGTATATGCGTGTTTGTGTGTGTGTGTCTGTGTGCGTCTGTGTACATATGTATTCGTATATATAGATATGTATTCATATATATATATATATATATATATATATATATATATATATATATATATGTATATATAAGGGTTACGAATTTAGCATATTTATGTTTGGTCTAGAACTTTTTTTCCAACGGTCAGGAGAAAATGTTTGAATCTATCATTTATCAAGGCAAATAGCAGGTTTGAAAATTTTATTTAGAATATGTTTTTACCATTTTTCTCTGATTATGGCATTTCCACAATAGTTACCCCTTTGTTCATTCTTTTTCCTCCTTTTGTACTTCTGTTAAAGTATCTTGTTGTCAAATTTTTGTACTATCGGCTATTGTTAATTTTTTCTTTCACTTTCATGAAACTTCAAATGAAAGTTTATCAAACGGAAATTTATCAAGTTATGAACTGTTCCAGCTCCCACCTCCACCCTCGGCTTGGATACAGAGTGGTTCTGGTTAGGGGGAGAGAAAATAACTCATGGGAGCACCTGAACTCACTACACAATAATGTAAATATGTTTCAAAAAATGAAATCATGGAAATTCGTCCTAACAATTCTTTATTCTGTAGTGATGAGATTTTATTATGACAGGTTCACTGATTTAATTTCAGTTTGACTGTTTTACAATAGGCCTGTGTTTTTCCATGCTTGTTTTGGATTATATATCTTGTATGGAATATAAAGGGTTTCTACTTGTTTTTTTCTTTTTTTTTCAAGTATTCTAGTTATATTTGTGGTTTTACCAATAGATATTAAATGTAAGATTGGAAGCGAAATATGACGTTCCCAGGTTGATATAAGAACAGAGCTTTGGGATTTCTCCATATTTTACTTATCCATTTCTAAGTTCGCCACCCTGCATCTCGAATCAGTATTCTTCACCTCAAAACTTTGTAAGCAGCAATCATAAGAATTGTTAACGGCAAATGAAAGAATTGTGAGTGGCAAACTGATAAGTTGTGTTTTCAATTTTATACGTTTACTAGCGGTATCGCCCGGCGTTGCTCGGGTTTATTTCGACCCTTTAGAATTGGAATCTTTGAAAAGTAAACATTTTTCATTTTGTAGTTATGTTCACTTTTCTTTAAGTGAACATTTTTCTGGTTGAAATACACCGAAACATTGCTACACAGCAGTAAAACAAATCGTAAAAAATAGGGATTTTCATAGAAAACAAACACCTTTTTGATGTAAGTAATTTTTTGTGTTAACATGGTCCGATTTGAATTTTTTCTCCTACGGAAGGAAGAGCAAGCCTTCTTCTATCATACCCTCAATTCTGGTCAACTTGCGCCGCAGGGTCTCGGAGGAGATAGTGTTAGTTGAAGGCTACCAAACTTGCCACACACAGACAACTTCAGCTTTATATATATAGATTACTCATTCAATTTATGTTCTTGCTTCCTACTACATTAAAATGAGCAAAGAAAAAACAACTAATTGGTTGTGTGAAGTACCTAGTGACCAATCTAAAGCACATTGCAGATATTGTAGATGTAATGTTTTGGCAAAATAGTATCTTTTAGTAAGCGACTGTGAAGCAAAGAAGCATAAGGCATGAACTTCACAACGCATGATTCCTCTTATCAATTTTGTTAAAACCAAAAATGTTAAGACATCTATGCTTGAGGCAAATTTAGCAATGTTTATTTGTTGCCACTCGTCCTTTAATAGTTGTGATCACTTAATAGAGTTATCTAAGAATTATATATCTGATAGTGATATTATTTCCAAAGTGAAGTTGCATCGTACAAATTGTGCAAATATTGTGAGAAATGTTCTAGCTTCATATTTTGATAGAGATTTGATTTCTGATATAGGAGATAGAAAATTTAGCCTGTTATTAGATGAATCCAATGATATATTGATAAACAAGTTGTTAGGAATTGTTACCACGTTTTACAGTGACGCTAGCAAAAAAGTGTTACAAAAATATCCCAGAATGTTATCTTTAGAAACATGTGATGCAAACGGTATTGCAGATGACTTAAAAATTGAATTAGCGAAAAACAAATTCGATATAAAAAAAAATACTGGCTATAGGAACCGACAATGCGAGAGTAATGATAGGAGTCAAGAATGGAGTTTTCCAGAAATTAAAAGAAATTCCATCATTACTTCTATTTAGATATGTATATCATTCTTTACAGTTGGCAGTATAACACATTTGTGCTAAATGCTTGCCCATAAATTTGGAATTTTTAGTAACCAAAACCTATAAATGGTTCTCTCATTCTTCAACAAGACAAAGTGCATACAAAGAACTTTACTTTATTATCAATGTTAAAGTGCCTTTGAAGATTGTGAATTCTTGTACAACTAGGTGGCTGTCAATAGAACCAGCTGTAAATAGAATTTTAAGCCAATGGTTTGAATCGCAAACTCACTTCGAAACTACAACTATAAAAGAAAAATGCTTTGTAGCACAAACGTTACATGAAATATTTTGTGATTCTAGGAATGAATTTTACCTTTTATTTTTGCGTCCAATTTTAAAACATGTTCAAAAAGTGAATAAACTGTTTGAATCAAACACTGTCGACAAAACGAAATTACTTGAAGACCTTTCAAATTTGATCAACTCTGTTGCTAATATGATAGTGGTGCCAACATATAGAATTGAGCCCCTTGATCCGAATACGTGTATTGACAACTTTCTGGATCCTAATCCTTATTTAGGCTACAGGTTTGAAAGAAAGATAGCAGAATATGATTATCAAGAAGTTTGTAACAGCCACCGAGAAACTAATATTCGCGAAAAAGCGCAACAATATTTACTCTGCTCTTATAAAGAGCTCAACTACGCTTTATTTCTGTTTCTTGAATAACGCTGCGATGGACTGGCGTCCCGTCCAGCTGGGGGGGGGGACACATACGCCATAGAAACCGGGAAACCTGGCCCATGAACCTGGCTAGGCTTGAAAAAGGCGCATAAATATATATATATATATATATATCAAACCTTCGAAAATGCATGTAATATTTCTGTATTCAATTTTGGAACTGGATCTCTATGCACTTAGTGCTAAAATACATATTATGTA
>NC_043010.1:54842062-54864562 GCF_006345805.1 Octopus sinensis | reverse complement strand
GTACTGTAGTATGGGTTGTTAAGTACATCGTGTGGTATGTTTCAGTTTAATTTGAAGGGAAAGATTACTCTGTGGTTCAATATAGCGTGGTTTGTTTGTGTGATTGACGTGTTGTAAACAATATAATCGCAGGTGTAGTAATAGAGGCTATCGTTACCAGCTAATTGCTCTCTAGTCATATGAATAGTATGATATTTCGTTACCTGGTGAATTGGCTCGCTGAAACACTAATCTAACATTTTACAGACCAGCAGGGAGAGGTACATACCTAGACCATGGAACAGCGCAGTGATGAGTGATGTACATAATCACAGTCATTTTATTCTGAATATATTTATTTCTTTATTGCCCACAAGGGGCTAAACGTAGAGGGGAAAAATAAGGACAGACAAAGGGATTAAGTCGATTACATCGACCCCAGTGCGTAACTGGTAGTTATTTATTCGATCCCGAATGGATGTAAGGCAAAGTCGACCTCGGCGGAATTTGAACTCAGAACGTAGCGGCAGAGGAAATACCTATTTTTTTTACTATCCACAAGGGCCTAAATACAGAGAGGACAAACAAGGACAGACAAACGGATTAAGTCGATTACATCGACCCCAGTGCGTAAATGGGATTTATTTAATCGACCCCGAAAGGATGAAAGGCAAAGTCGACCTCGGCGGAATTGGAACTCGCAACGTAACGGCAGACGAAATACCGCTAAGCATTTTGCCCGGTGTGCTAACGTTCCTGCCAGCTTGCCGCCCTAGCTACCCTACTGTAATGGACACGCGCATTCTTTTGTTTGTTTTTCCATCGTTCGTGATGCATTATAGATCCATCTCATGTTTACTTCTACTTTTGATGTCGATACTTCCTCAACTGCCTCACATATTTAGGTTCTATCTAAGTTTCTAACCTTATTCTTCGTGTACTATAGTAGATTCAATTTTGTGACCAATATCAATCAGACGTGATATTCGATTTGTATTCGTCGTTTTCATTTTACAGAGAGTAACTGGTGTTAGAACACTGGAAATGTTCCGTTTAAGAGACCATCGTTGGTACCTTGTAATATGCTTTATTGTAGCAACTTCTAAATTTATTGATTAATGAATGATGAACAGTATTAAGGCCAGAGATTTTTGTAGCGTTCTTGTGCGATGTGCACTTGAGCCCAACACACTTATTAGATACGACTATTGCCGCGTTGAATGCTAGGACCAGACTAATGGCTGCAAAAATGTTATTAACACTTCCTTCCTCCTTTAAGCTAGTTAGAGTAAAGCGTCGATGATAAATTCTTTGGATATAAATATCATTTGTTGAATCTTTCTCCTATTCCAGAATGTTGAAAAGGGACAAATACCCCGAAACAAGTCTGTGAATGTTGAACCAGCAAGAGGAAACCGCTGACCTCCCTTGCTCACAGTTTGTAATGGACACAGGTTTCGTATAGCTCGCTAGAGGCGATGGCCACTTGGAGCTAATCAACGGCAGCAATCGTCCTACTTTCCTGGACTGCCATGTTAGCTTGGCTATAATTATTAACATCCAGTACTGCTGCCGTAGTAGAGGGATTCAGAAATATTAATATTTCTACCTTAAAATATTCTTCACGGCATCATCTCCAAAATCACACTCTACTAAACCAACATGATCTGCAATTGCTTTAAGAAGGGCATCGATGATAACAATTTGTGCCCCCAACACTAGGTCGGCGGTCGAAATGAATTAGTTGAGATCGGTCCCTGTATTCGATTGGTACATTATCATTACCGAACGGTTCAAGGAAAAGTCTACCTAGGCGGAATATGAATTCAAAAATTAAAAGAGAAGGAATTTCACTACGCACTGTATCCTGAATAATAACGATCCTGCCAGGTGACAGCCGCCTTAACAATAGCAACAAGTGTGGAGGCGCAATGGCCCAGTGGTTAGGGCAGCGGACACGAAGTCGTAAGAACGTGGTTTCGATTCCCAGACCGGGCATTGAATATTTATTGAGAAAAAAACACCTCATCTCCACGAGGCTCCGGCTTGGGGGTGTGAACCCCGCTGTACTCTTTATTATATATATATATATGTATATATATATATATATATATATATATATATATATATATATATATAATATATATATAATATATATATATGTTGTATGTATGTATATATGTATACATACACAATTTAAAAATAGGATAAAATCTGTATAAGAATTTATCAAGTACTTGATAAAATTTTATAAAGATTTTATCCTATTTTTAACTTGTAACTCTGTATCTATATATATATATATATATATATATATATATATATATATATACATAGTGTGTGTGTGTGCGTGTGCGTGTGTACATATATATGCTTACACTAACTCACATACATATGCATATGATAATATATTTATTTATATTTATATATAACGTCTCATATCTGCTATGGTTCTGTGTAATTTATTGCGCAAACATTTACGTCTATAGTATCTGCTATATGTCCAATTTAAGATGCTGAGACCAATTACCCAATGGAATATTACGCTTTTCTTCAGACTCTAAAATGATACGTTACCAAATAGGATCTACGATTTCATATTGATTATATCTGATATAATGACAACCTACACACAGTTCTCAGAAAAACGGTGTGTGGTGTACGTATCGTGGAGGAGGAGATAACGTCCTACGTTACGTGTTATTGATGTTGTGTTTGTTGTTGCCTTCATTGCCAGTTATGAATGCGCTTGTCGTTGTTATTGTTGATATTTTGTACAAACCTCTAGTGATCCGATTACGTTGCAGCACTAACCATGAGATTAACAAGATACCGACCTTATTGCAACGGCTGGCTATTACTTTACATAACTAAGTCTGACAGCGCTGGATATCGCATAGTGTATATCATGTGATAATATGCTCTAAACGCAGGACTAGATGTTTCGTGTATCATTGTGACTTAACATTCGGAAATTAGGTGTTGTTATATGCAAGTTAATTTCCCGTACACTGAATTCCTAGAAACAGTTGAACGTCATGTTAATATTGGTCGATCAATTCTGCGATATTGTTATAGTGGTGATATCCTGTCTTTACAAAGATGAGAGTGCGTCTGATTACACATAAGCAATATATATAAATATGTGCAGCTGTATATACATACGACATGTGTATATGTGTATATATTTAGATGTGTGTGTGTATGAACTTATATATGGATATAGTATATATATATATATATATATATAATATATATATATATATATACACATATATAAATGTATGTATATATATTTATATATATGGGTTCATATGCATACATAAACACATATTGTTATTATTATTATTATTATTATTATTATTTATATTTTTATTATTATTATCATTATTATTATTATATTATTATTATTATTATTATTATTATTATTATTATTATTATTGAGTGAGAGAGCAGTGCATGACATCCAAGTGACGCTGGGTTAAAATATACGGAGCCCAGTATACCCAACATGACTACCCGTCATGTTTAAAAATTGAATGTTATATTGGGTTGTCCAGAGAGTTCGTGCCGATTTATGATATCTTACCTTTCGACTTATTTTTAGAACATGGCTGAGTCCATAAAATAGGATTTCACTACACCTCCATTTAGAGCACAGTTTAAGCTATTTTTTCGTGGAAGAAGGTTTATGTTCCTATAACCTGTGTTGATTCTGTAACCCTTTAAAATGGAAGATAAGAAAGTTCAATTTCGGCACTTGATGATTTGGGAACCAGACGAAAATTGCTGCAGCTCGGCTAGGATATGTTACCCCACCCTCCATATTCACCAGATATTGCTCCTTCAGATTTCCATTTATTCAGGTCTTTGCAGAATAATAGTCTTAATGGTAAAAATTTCAATTCCTTGGATGACATAAAAAAATACCTTAAATTCTTTGCCATGAAACCACCTCAATTCTAGGAAGCGGGTATTTTCAAGTTAAAGGAAAGATGGAGACGCATTGTGCACCAAAATGGTTCATATTTGGTTGATTAAAAATGTAATGGCAAGTATTTATTGACCTATTTCTTTCCTTTAAAAATCGGCACGAACTGTCCGTTCAATTCAATACTTGTTACTGTTGTTAAGGTGGCTGCAAACTGGCAGCATTGTTATTACTCAGGGTAAAGGGCATAGTGACATTCCTTGTCTTTTAATTTCTGAATTCACATTCCGGGTAGGTAGACTTTGCCTTTGATCATTTCGGTAATGATAATGTAGCAGCCGTATGCGGGGATCGACCTTAACTAATTCCTATCAACCGCCGGCCGAGTGTTCGTGGCAGAAAGTATTATCATCAATGTCCTTCTTAAAGAGCAATTTCAGATTATATTGTTTTAGTACCGTGTGATGTTGTTGAGTAACTGTTTTGGAGATTATGCCGTGAAGAATATTTTAAGGTAAAAATATTAATATTTCTGTCGCATCTGGGGAAAGTCATTTAGTTTTTGTGCCTTATAGTTTAACACCCTCACCGATAAAATTCCAATTATATCTCTTTTAGTTTTCTAAAATATAATATACTTATATATATATATATATATATATATATATATATATGTAGATAGATAGACATATATAGATAGATAGATAATACAAATATATATATATATATATATCTATATATATATATATATCTATATAATATATTATATATATATATTATATATATATATATATATTCGATTACCTGGCACGCACATAATTTCCGTCAATCAGATTGACTCACAAGGCTACGGTCGTGCTGGAGCTATGGTAGAAGTTATTTATTCAACATAACATGCATTGAGACTGAGCCCAGTCCCACGTGTCTGTACGCCTAGCTTCTTAACCAATCAAACACATCTCACCGGTATGTAAATTCCTATAATTACTTTCTCCTTTGTTCTCTTTCCATTTCAAAGAGAATGCGATTCGCTTTTCGGTTTGTAAATCTTCCTAAATATGCTTTTGTTTAGGGCTCCTTCTTCCATGTCAATCATTCATACTTCGATTCATTCTTCTCCGAAGTCCCAAGCACCACATTCCTTATCATTGCAAATAATAGATTAGTTTGCAACAAGTAATCTATTCATCATCTTCCCCGCTTTCAAAGAATTAACGCTGCTTGCTTTGACGTACTTCATTATCGAAAACATATTCTTGTTTTTTATTGCATGCTGGTGAACGTGGAATGCCAGTGAAATAAATTAGTCATAAAATTGGACAACAAATCTTATTTTGAATTATGAGATCCATCCTCTATCAGTATTCAGAAATGTTGTCTGCAGGGATTTCAAAATTATCTGCTCTTAAACGAATAAATCTTGCATTGCTCATGAGAATCATTTAGACTTCATATTAGTAAAATGGACTGGAAACGAACATCTAATACAATGATAGACGTCGGAGATATTCTATAATAATGAGATACCTCCGGGTGCAATGCTTTTCCTTTAGAAATAATTCATCACCAGTAAAAAGAAATCTCTTGTTTTATCTTAATATTCAGATCCACTAGAAATATCCAACACTCAAATTTAAATATTCTAGCCCTTATTTCATTATTACAAGTTTCATTAATTAAATGTGCAGTTATCTTTCCTCGAGGGTAAACAACATTAATATTTTTGCAGTCATTTCCATGGTTTGAATCAATTTCGGATAATTTAATGTTCATCAGTTATTAGTGTCTAATGCAAAAACTTAAAAGAGAGATTTGTATTCTGATAATGGCATTAAATACAGAAGAAGCAACACGAAATACTCACAATGGAATTCACCTTTCATTCAATCCACATTCTGTAACAGGTACTGATGGAAATGAAAGCATATAGTTGGTTCTCCGAATGCTTAAGATATCGTAAATTCTCTTGGTACCACCACCTTCATCAATTTCCGATTAGCTTTAGAAATGAGGAATAAAGCATAAAACAGTATCGTTTCACTTTAATTGTTTTTATTTCAGTTCACACGAGAAAAACTCCATCTACAAACTTATTAGTATCATGGCAACTTTTCCCCGACCATATATTGAGTACGTGTGAAGACAATCGTTCGAAACTAATTGACCTGCAATCTTTCATCGATCATACACCTTTCTCTATTTTCCAGGAAATAAACATTAATTAACATGTGGCACATAAACCAGACATATACATTAATACTGCACTTTTGTCACCAATTATCTTCCAGCAAATCATTATATATTGAGGTGTAAGATACAGTTTCAAGATGATAGACTACTTGCTGGACGTATTGAGATTAGTTGTTGAAGTTTCAGAGATGTCGTTTGATTAATAACATATAGTACAAAAAGCCACGTTGCTTAGCGGTTAAGCTGTTGCACCCAAGATCGCTAGACTGTGGGTTCGATTCCCGGACTTTGTCATGCTGTGTTCTTGAGCAAAACTCTTCCTTTCACGTTGCATTAGTGCTATTTTGGGGGACCAGCATGTTAAAGAATGAGCTCAATGTTTTCTCTGTGCGCCGTAAAAGGTGATCAAAATAGGTCGAGGTAGGATTTGCACTCTGACAATGCAAAACCTGCATCATCATCATCGTCTATACAAATTAGACTCATGGGTTGGATGTTTGTAACCTGAGTGACGCAAAGGTGGCATACACCACGATTAGGCAATCCCCAATATGTGCTGTATGCAACCATGCGCTGTTAAAATACATGCTCCCATAGTACTGCTGCCCTTAAAGAACCGGGACAGCATTCACATAAAAAATATTGTGATATATAAATATAAGGGTATGTATATGTGGTGTGCATTGTATGTATATATATCTATATTATATATATATATATATCTATATATATATATATATATAATATATATATATCTATATATAATATATATAGATTAAATAGATACAACATACATACATACATACAAAGTATTGATTAGGTAGAGACGAATTTCAAGGCCAATAATGCTCCTCATCAAAGCCAACCACAAAGGGTATATAGTATATACAAGCCATTATAAATATGCAAACATGTATCATATAACAATATACATATTATAGTGTAATTCAGTGCCCAAATCAAAGTGGGACGAAGACTTGCATAAATACATACAGACAAATCAAAATGTCTGAAGCAGATGAGATGACAGTTCATAATAATCCAATAGACATGTCCTGAATCGAATCTAATAGATAGGAAAGAATCTTACGGCTCTTTCCTTTTCAACGTCAGTAATCCAGATTTCCTTCATCAGAGAATATGTACGGATTCAAGATTTTAAATAAAATCATAAAATTATTCGTGATAATGTAAGAATGTTTAAGATGTAATCATATACAAGTATAAACATCTTATATATTCTGGAATTCCAGGTCATTGAGCGAACGTTCATAGCGTACATAGAGTACAAAGTGTTCACCTGTTTGAATTTTCATTACACACACACCACACACACACACACACACAAACATATATATATATATATATAGTTAATCCAAACAAGAAAACACGAAAAAAAACAAAAAAACACAACAACGCGAGGACGTGGAACAAATAAAGTATTATTGGACGCTCAGGAAAGAAGGGAAGAAGGAGGGTTTAACGTTTCGAGCGGAGCTCTTCGTCGGAAACATAGGAGAAGGAAAGATCCAGAGAAGGGAAGACATAGGGAAAAAAATCGCCAGCGGTACTCACAAGGTCACACACAAACACACACACACACACACACACATATATATATATATATATATATATATATTATATATAATGAATATATATGTATGTATGTATTGTATGTAACTAGTGTGACTGAGGGTGCTAATAAGGACCAGTTTTGCTAGAAATAAGAAACAAAACAACTCTTACTTCTAGCAATGGTGGTATTGACAAGCACCGTCAGTCGCTTTATTCAAGACTATACTTGTTGCCTTTCTTTCGTAAATTGCGTATAGTCACCTTAATAATTTATATCGACATATCTATCTGTCTATCTCTCTACATACATACATTCATTCATTGATACATACATACATACATACATACATACATACATACATCATACATACATACATACCTATATATTTATATAATGTTAATGCATTAGGAGCTGCGACTCAACTCGATCTCAGCCGAATAGCTTCCTGTCGTCTTGAAAATATATCGAAAGTACTGGACGAAATAGTTTCGAATATAATATACAATGAGAATGAGAGAGAAACGGAGGGAGAATATACATGACTTTAATGCAATTTTGTCTCATAGAAAAACTTGATGGGCTACGTCTGTTATCCACCTTGGTGGATTTCGCTCAGTAATTTCATTACCAATTTCCACGTTTACAGATACCATATCCGAGTTGACGTTTCACAGCAGTACTGATCAGAATCTGTTGTCAAACGTATGCTATCGCATGCTTTCCCATAGTCTCTTGTCTAAACCCATTAAACATGCGAGTGTTTCTTTTCACTTACACATCATATGCAATTGCTTGTCTAGAAACTGAAAGAAACACTTTGGAAACTAACTTTCTCTCTCAGGCTACATTTTATATCTTTAGCATGCATATATCCTTGTTCCTGTCTGCGGATCAGTTCCCTTTAGATACTTACATATGTATGTATATATATATATATATATATATATTATATATATATATATATATATATATATATATATATATAATATATATATATATATATATGTTATATTGTATTATATATATTATATATGTATATATATATATATAATATATTATATTATTATATCTATATATATATATAATATGTATTATATATATATATATGTATATATATATATAGATATATATTATATATATATGTATATATATATATATATATAGTATATATATATATATATATGTATATATATATATGATATCTATATTATATATATATAGATATATATATATATGTATATGAATATTATATATATATTATATGTATATAGATAATAGATATATAGTATATAAGTGGTATATATATATATATATAAATATTATATATATAATGTATAGAGGGTGTGTTGTGTGTGTGGAGGTAGAACAAGTACGATACTGCACACATAACTTTATGTGTAGTTGAGATCTATTCATATATATATATATTTATATATATATATATGTGTGTGTGTGTGTGTGTGTGTGTGCATATGTGTGTGTTCGTGTATTTCTGCATTTACATATACATATATGCGCGTGTATACATATCTATCTATCTATAGATAGACGTATATACATATATATATGTACACGCACACACACATATGTGTGTGTGTCTGTCTGTCTGTCTGTATGTATGTATGTATGTATCTATGTATGTATGAATGAATGTATGTATGTATATATGTATGTATATATGTATGTCTGTCTGTATGTATGTATGTATGTATGTATGTATGTATGTATGTATGTATGTATGTAAGAATGTATGTAAGAATGTATGTATGTATGTATATAAATATATAAAGTATAGACTGTCGAAGCTGCTGAAAGGAAGAGTTTTTCAAGAGGTGTTGAGTTCCAAACTATAATTCTTTAAAGACGTCATCAGAAATGTTTCGGGTAGATATCGATTGAAACGGGAAAGGAAATTCAACGGCTGGAAAGATGCACACATTCTTACACTGCTCACCAATTTCGTATGCGTCGTTCATATATCCTATGCAAATGATTGCAGGATGCATAAAATACAATGCTAGATTAAAAGAGAAAGAAATTTTATGAATAAAACTAGCAGTATCGCCCGGCTTTGCTCGGGTTTGTAAGGGGAATAACTATATAAGCATTTTTAGAGAGTCATAGCCAAAAAATAGCAAAAAATGCATTAAAAATGGAAAAAAATGATAGTAATTTTTTTTTTAAATCATTGACTCATCGTAGACATTTTTAGAGAGTTACTTCCCTTATATAATAGCGAAAAAATGCATGAAAATGGAAAAAAATGATGGTAATTTTTTTTTTAAATCGTAGACTCATCGTAGACGCGCGCTAATACCCAGAAGGGCTCGATATGAATCACGACTGTAAGATACCCGGTTTTGGTTAAACTGCACCGCAAAATGTGGGAGTAGTTAGGAATCTAAATCGTAGGAGACAGACACACAACTTGACTTTTATATATAAATATGTAATAACAAATGTAATAACAAAGAGACAAATACAGAAAAAGTTATCCCATTAATATTTCTTTTCGTTTCACTGTGAAATATATTGGCGTCTTATATAAATTCCAAGGTCTTGCTGACGTTCAGTAGATCTTTGAAAATCACTTATATGTTTGATATTTGTAATCTTCGGAGAAAAATATTTGTTTTGTCTCTGACAATCTGATAATATTTTTTCATCGAAATTAATACGTTGGCGTTAAAATGTATTTCTGTGTAAGTTTATATGAGAGTGAGTGAATTAGTGTGTGTGTGGTTATGTGTGTACGAGTGTGTACGCGTGCACGCGCGCTCGTGTGTGTGTATTGCATTGAAATATACCTTGCCGTATTACATACACACACTTAAATATGTAGTTCGATATTTAGCTACATATAGGTACATACATACATGCATGCATGCACCCATAGACGCTTAAACACGCACGTACACACAAACGTAAATACACATATGAAGATACACACACACACACACATATATATAAACATATAGATATATATATATATTTATATATATATATGAATACATATATACATATATATGGGATCTCTTGAGCACCACCAGCTAAAATATTTTTTCCTCTGTCTTCCCTTCTTGGGATCTTTCCTTCTTGTTTCCGACGAAGAGCTCCGCTCGAAACGTTAGACCCTCCTTCCCTTCTTTCCTGAGCGTCAATAATACTTTAATTGTTCCACGTCCTCGCGTTGCTGTGTTTTTTTTCTCTTTTTTTCTGTGTTTTCTTATTTGGATTAACTATATATATAATATATATATATTAATATCATAATGAGTAATATGAACTGTTCCCGGCAGAAGATAATAATTTAGAGTTACGTGACATTTATTTAGACAAAAACAAAATAAAACCTAGGTTCATATTTATCATTTACTAACAAATTAGTTTTATAAGCTTCTGAATTTGATTTAGATAATATAGAATAAAATTTGATAGTTTATCTCTTGATTATTCCCAGTAGATTTTCACTTGAGATTGATTAATTTTTAAGGACTTTACTTTGAATGTGACCTATATCTCATATTTCTTTTTCTAGGTTGGTTCTTGCTACCTATCTCATTTTAGTCTCTACTACTTCTATATGACCTCATATATATCGTTATCTTTAAATGAAAATAATTTTCTTATAACAATTATATATATATATATATATATATATATATATATATAATATATATACATAAAAACATATAGCATGTAAGCATATGTATACACACACAACACAACACGCACATATACTCTTTTACTCTCTTTTACTCTTTACTCTTTACTCTTTTTTTACT
Organism: Octopus sinensis; assembly: GCF_006345805.1. NCBI lineage: Eukaryota > Metazoa > Mollusca > Cephalopoda > Octopoda > Octopodidae > Octopus > Octopus sinensis. The sequence continues at coordinate 54,853,101 of NC_043010.1, read as the reverse complement.
TGTTCAGTCATTTGACTGCGGCCATGCTGGAGCACCGCCTTTAGTCGAGCAAATCGACCCCGGGGCTTATTCTTTGTAAGCCCAGTACTTATTCTATATCGGTCTCTTTTTGCCGAACCGCTAAGTGACGGGGACGTAAACACACCAGCATTGGTTGTCAAGCGATGGTGGGGGGCAAAACAGACACACAAACATATACACCACATATATATATATATATATATATATATATATATATTATATATATATATATCATATATATATATACATATATACGACAGGCTTCTTTTCAGTTTCCGTCTACAAATCCACTTCACAAGGCATTGGTTCGGGCCCGGGGCTATAGCAGAAGACACTTGCCCCAAGATGCCACGCAGTAGACGGAACACGGAACCATGTGGTTTGATAAGCAAGCTACTTACCACACAATATATATAAACTTTTAAACAGAGCCATCTTCTTAATAGAATTGAGTCTAAATGAAATATTTTAGCAAAAACAAAATCCTTTTCCTAAATGTATTTCTTTAGCAAAATTTAAATATGCTATTATTCTCGACAATTCTCTGATACATATTAAATTTATCATTATGTAATGATATTATTAAAAGAGTAGATATCTTATTTTATTAATGAGTTGCAAATCCCAAGCGCTCTCTAGAGTAAGCACATATTCTAAATGCAGCTCAACTGAATAACTAATCCCATTTTAAAATATTCTAAATAATAATAATATTTGATATCGTTTTATAAAACGTCAATGTGGCAAAATCATTCTTAGTACAACTCTTTTTGCTGTCAATTTTGCTTTTATCCACCCGCTGTTGATTCTATAATTAATCTGTCAATTACTGGATTCGATGATATCGAGTAATCCCTACATCTCAAAACCTTGATCTTAATCCTAAACCTAATGTCGATTTTTAAAGTATTTATTATCAGTTTAAGGTGGTATGTTGTCATAATCGAGACCGTGCCGGAAAAACTGCTTAGCGGCATTTCTTCAGAATGTACACTCTGATTTCAAATGCAGTCGTGGTCAACTTTGCCTTTCATCCTTTCAAAGTCGATAAACTAAGTACCAGCTGGATATTCGCGTCAACGTTGTCACCTTTCCCTCTCCCGGAAATTGCTGGCATTGTGTTAAAATTTGAAACCAATAAAACATTTTCCATTATTCCACTGTGACATGAGTCAAGGATTTTTGAGCAGATTTCACTTAACTTGTAAAGCGACCGCCTTTCTGTTGTTCTTGTTGCAATTATTCTCGGCTATAACGAACACCAATTAACAAATGTTTTTAATGTAAATAACTTTAAGTAAATATATTTTGAATTGAAAACAAGCGTTTCAGGTCTAATCTACAGCGTGATTTATACACGTACGTACATGTATATGCATGTATTATTGTACGCATGTACGTAAGTGGAATGAGAGATAAACGCTGGCAAACAGCAAATACAAAACTGTGGCGTGTCAACCTTTGATTTGAGCTACATAAAAATGCTTTGGTACTCAAATATTTCCGGTGGGGAGAAATGTCAGTTCTATTTTCTCTTAGAGCCACGTCTTCACCTAGTAAATAAGACTCATATAGCGTTGGGGCGACGCGAGGCTATCATTTTCTGAGACAAGAGTCTTCACATTTTCTGATCAAATATTTGGTACAAAATGAAAAGTTCGTTTACTGTACTTGCTTTTTTTCTCTGCATTACCTTCATCATTAACCATTAGGAGTGTCGTACAATCGTGGTGCAGATTCTGCTTCGTCCTGGCTTCATTCCCCACAGATCCTTCCAAGAGACACTTTCTATATTATCCTTACTGGTAATTTCATTGTCAGTAACAACCTCCATCTGTATTCCACTTTTCTTTGAACCTAAAAATTCTTACAACATGCATATTATTAACGCCAGTTCCCTGTTGCTACAGGAATTGTAGAGTATATAAACAGAATGCCTATTTCTCTGTAATTGCTCAAATTGATGTAGACACGTTTGATGAGGCCCTAATAAGATTACAATATATTTTAAACTGGCATTAAATGACAGACGAATTATGAATAGACGCATAAGTACGACTTTTGGAATATAATTTTCTTTTTTCCAATTTAACGTGATGAAAATATTCCTTATAATCTTTACTCTTCGAATTTCGCCCAAGCAAACGAGCGTGTGATATTCAGTGATGCGCAACGACATTCCAGTGGCGACAACCTCTCGTATATTTGTAAAGTTTATCTTTAACGAGTGCGAGGACAAACGATAGAAACTCTCAGCATATTTAGTACGATTTACATACATTGGTTTATAAGACATTGATTCGAAACTTACGGTTTCATGTAACTCAATCAAAGTCTTATTAAACAATATTTGAGTGTGTGTGCGTGTGTATGTGAATATAAATACATACATATACATACATACACAGGTACACATACACACACACATATATATATATATACATATATACATATATACGTATATATATATATATATATGCATGTGTACATATATAATACACGTGCATATATATTCATATATATGTATATATATATCTATATATATATATATATATATATAGAGAGAGAGAGAGAGAGAGAGAGAAGAGGGATATGTATATATATATATATTATATATATATATATGTATGTATATGTACGTGCGCACACACACACATACGCGCATGTATATATATACATATATGCACGCATATTCATTACATTTTGAGTAGCTGTCCACCATTACTTTGGATCACGTTTTAAATTCTATGGAAATTTCACTTGATGCTGACCATGTATTAAATGCCAATAATGATACAGAAGACAAGGAAATATACACCACTCAAGAAATCTATGGATACTTGATACATGTATAATGTGAAATTAATCAAATCAGATATTCTTCGAGCTAAAAGTAGGAGGAGACCAACAGCTGTTAATTGCCAGCTCTCAGTCTTCTTAAATGAATAGAAGTGTGTGGAATTATGAACATAAATGTTTACCGAGAACATATTATTAAAAGCAATTGCTGCTCTGTTCGAAAATTCGAATACGGTGTTCATTTCTGAAATATTTAGAGTCTACGAAATCTCTATTGATATTAGAATAGTAGCTGTGTGTTTAATTCTAAATGTATTGTATTAATTAGTTTCGTCTAGCTTGCTACTGCGATTGTATTTGATTGTCCTCTTTCAGTATTCAGCTAGCACAGAACCACCAATAAACATGTTTTACGTAACAAAAATACTTTGCATTTTCTCAGCTATTGTCTTAAGCTTTTCCTCGGTTCAACATTCCTGCCTATTACATTGAATTCTTTCGGTACAGTCTACTCTGTTGCAAGCAATCAGTTATGGTCTCCGATTTGAGGAGAGTAAGTTATTTTACTCTTTAATACAAAATGAAAAGTTCGTTTGCTGTACTTGTTTATTTTTTTTCTGTATTAACTTCATCATCTACCATTAACAGTGTCATACATTCGTGGTGCAGATTCCGCTTCGTCCAGATCCTTCCATTAAACACTTTCCATATTATCCTTACTGGTAATTTCATTGTCAATAACGACCTCCCTCTGCATTCGTTTGTATTCTTTGAAACTAAACATTCTTACATGCATATCATTAACTCCAGTTCCCTGTTGCTACAAGAATTGTAGAGTATATACACAAAATAGCTGCCTATTTCTCAGAAATTGGTCAAATTGATGTAGACACGTTTGATGAGAGATCCTAATAAGACTACAGGATATTTTGAACTGGCATAAAGTAACAGACAAATTCTGAATAGACGTATAGTACGACTTTTCGAATATAATTTTCTTTTTCCAATTTAACGTGAATAAAATATTCCTGGACTGTTTTGGGTCCGCTACTCTTCATAATTTACATAAACAACCTTTCCAGTGTCGTACAGTACTGCAAAGTGAAAATATTTGCTGATGACACTAAGCTCCAGCAAATCGTCAATGAAGAAGCAGACCGAACTCAACTCCAGTCTGATCTATATGCCGTAAGTCAACGGGCAGACAGAAACAAAATGCAACTGAATGAGGGAAAATTTGAGCTGATGCATTTTGGAAGAAATTCCTCACTAAAACAACCATACTCTCTTCCTTCAGGGGAACCGCTCACAGCCTCTAACAATATCAGAGACCTGGGTGTAATTGTTGATGACGATCTCAGTTGGAGTGCACACATCAACAAGAAGGTCGATATAGCTCGTAGGATGAGTTCCAGGATCTTAAGAACTTTCCGGTCCAGAGAACAAGGTGTCATCATACCACTTTTTTCCTCCCTTGTACGGCCACACCTTGAATACTACTGCCCACTGTGGTTTCCCCATACAAGACAAAACATCTCCAGAATTGAGTCTCCCGAGAGGGCACTCACTAAACGAATTGAAGGCATGGCCGCTCTCGATTATTGGGATCGCCTTAAAGCCTTGAAACTTTACTCCCTCCAGCGTCGCCGTGAGCGGTACCTCATTTGTACGATGTGGAGAATATACCGCCAACTTTGCCCAAACGACCTTAACATTAGCTTCAAGGTTCATCCAAGACTGGGACCCCTGCCCAGTTCAAGATCACAACATACATGTACACTGCAACATAATTTCTTTTCCTCAACAGGCCCTACCCTATTTAACATTGTCCCGAAGGAGATCAAAGAGGAAAAGTATCCCATCAACTTTAAACGGAGTCAGGATAGATTCCTTCAAAGAATACCAGATAAGCCACCCATAATTGGATACAACTCACCCAACAAGAACTCACTATTTGAACAAAACTTGATACAACTCACCCAACAAGAACTCACTACTTGAACAAAAGTTGCCTTAAACAGGATTGAATAATCCTATCAGGTGGTGCTATTAAGTTAGACATGGCCTGGACCAATCTTTGGTCGAAACATATCTAAGTTTATCTAAGTTTATATTCTTTACTCTTCGAATTTCGCCCAGGCAAACGAGCGAGTGATATTCAGTGATGCGCAAAGACATTCCAGCGGCGACAATTTGTTGTATATTTGCAAAGTAAGTGGTCATCGGCACTGCTTTCGTATTTTAATACTATTAAGTCAAAATAATATAGACTGATGTTACGTTGAATCACAACGCCGAGTGTACCAACTGATTTGAAGAACGAAACAACCAGCTCGCGGAATTAACGTGCAAGTCGCTTAGAACTCTACTTTACGTGTACCTTTAATGTGATTCTCAAGAAAGGTCAGCGTGACACAAAACGTGAAATGTCAGGAGTATTGTCCTGACACTTGTTCCCGTCTAGCGGAGATATACTCGGTACAAAAATGATATACTCTTTACTCTTTTACTTGTTTCAGTCATTTGACTGCGGCCATGCTGGAGCACCGCCTTTAGTCGAGCAAATCGACCCCGGGACTTATTCTTTGTAAGCCCAGTACTTATTCTATCGGTCGCTTTTTGCCGAACCGCTAAGTGACGGGGACGTAAACACACCAGCATCAGTTGTCAAGCAATGCTAGGGGGACAAACACAGACACACAAACACACACACATACATACATACATACATATATATATATATATATATATATATATATATATATAATATATATATATATAATATATATATATACATATATACGACAGGCTTCTTTCCGTTTCCGTCTACCAAATCCACTCACAAGACATTGGTCGGCCCGGGGCTATAGCAGAAGACACTCGCCCAAGATGCCACGCAGTGGGACTGTACCCGAAACCATGTGGTTCGTAATCAAGCTACTTACCACAGAGCCACTCCTATGTCCAATTTCTTTTGATTTTAAAGCTTTCAACGACAAGGTTCTTCAGAGAACAACACTTTATGACATATTATTGGTGGATTGGTCTCGTTATTGTAAATCACTAACGCCGTAAGCAATTCGTTGGATTCTGTCCATGGAAACCTATCATCAGTGAATTCATTTAAAAAACAAAAAAAGAAACAAACTATTTAAAAGTAAGAAAAAAAATGAAGCGAGAAAATAAAAGGAATTTCATAAAAATCAGCCTAGCGAAAGAATAGCTACGTCAGAGAAACTAATTATCGCAGAAGAATTGCCGGGGTTGTTTGTTCATTATACGTTTTGAGTGTGAGGTTTGTATGCGTGTGTGGGTGCGCACGCGTGTGTGTGTATGAGTGCGTGGTGTATGTGTATGTATGAATGTAGGTAGGAATATATCTTGAAGGAGGACATTCACCTCTGGAGATATACTTCAACTCTTGCTAGGAATATGTCATTCAAACTTATACTCAAAAGTCTATCTTTTCCTTTATAAATAACCATACAACTGATTTTCTGTCTATTTATCTATTAAACAATCTATCTATCTATCTATCTATCTATCTATCTATCTATCTATCTATCTATCTATCTATCTATCTATCTATCTATCTATCTATCTATCTATCTATCTATTTATCTATCTATCAATCAATCAATCTATCTATTTATCTATATATCTATCTATCAATCAATCTATCTATCTATCTATATATCTATCTGTCTATCTACGAATCACTTTCTCTCTCAGCTTACCTTCTATATTCTTCTCGTTCTAACTAGACATCTCTCTAGAGACTCACCCACTTAATTTTTGATACATGTATGTTTCATTGTATACATGCACTTACATATATATGAATGTGTGAGTGTGTGTGTGTATATGCTTAACTATATACGCGTTCATATGCGTACGTATGTGCTCACTTTGTTTTTGATACGATCGTACGGACTCTCAAATTTATACCAAATAATAGCAAAGTAGACAATTAAAGTCAGGCTCTTAAGCTATTCTAGTATACTTACCAGACAACCTATATTTCTTTCTCTTTCCTGCCAATTTTCGCACACACTCACTCACACACACATACATTCACACTAATTATGCAAATATAATATGGTGGTATACTATGTATTCATATATACCAATATATGCATATATGCATATAAATACATACATGCATATATATATATATATATATATATATATATATATATATATGTATATATACATATATATATATTATATATATGCATGTATATGTATATATATATATATATATATATATATATACAGATATATATATATATCTATATCTATATATATATATATATATAATATATATATATATATGCATGTGTATATATATATGAACATACATATATATATATATACATATCTATGTATATATATATACACACATATTGATATATATATATACATATATACATACATGCATATACATACACAAACACAATGTAATATATTTTGACATACGATTTTCGTCTCGCTTCTACAAAAGAACTGCATATTGATTTTGACATATATATTAACGTAATGCTTCTTATATCTACATGCTTTCTATACAGAATACGACACTGGCTTGAAATCCTTCTTCCTGTCTACCTATCAATGATTCTTTCTAGGCTATCTACTTTTCTTACGAGACTACTTTTCATTGTTGTCGATTCGTAATTCCCATACAAAGTAATACAGTTTAAAATGATTTACAACGCACGGTTTTCGCATTTAAATAGTAACAGGAACGTATTGTTACAGATACTAATACTAAAAATAATGTAGTAATGGTAATAACAAAAATAATAATAAGGAGGAATGTGATATACGAACGAATAATAAATATAATACGTTTAATATACAATAAATTTTTAAAAAATCTGCAAGGGCAGAAGAAGAAGAAGAAGAAGAAGAAGAAGAAGAAGAAGAAGAAGACGAACGACAAAAATAATAATGATAATAGCAATGATATATCATGCAATATTAAATATGGAGTCTAAAATATACAATAAATTGAAATATAGCAACATCGATTTCAACGACAGCAACAACGACAAAGTCGATTATTATAAGGAATATGTTGATGATGATATTATTAATATTATTATTATTATTATTATTATTATTATTATTATTATTATTATTATTATTTTGATTATTATTATATTTATTATTATTATTATCATTATTATTAATATTATTATCATTATTATTATTATTGTTATTAATATTATTATTATTATTATTATTATTATCATTATTATTATTAATATTATTATTATTATTATTATTATTGTTATTAATAGTATTATTATCATTATTATTATTATTATTATTATTTTCATTATTATTATTATTATTATTATCATCATCATCATCATCATCATCATCATCATCATCATCATTACTATTAACAATAATAATGATAATAATAATAATAATAATAATAATAATAATAATAATAATAATAATAATAATAATAATAATAATAATAATAATAACAATAAAAACAATAGTTTCATGATTAAAAAAAAAAGGAACGGAAATGCATTCAGATGCGAAGCGTAAGTAAATGAAACAGGGAAATATGAACAAGAGCAATAACTATGAAAAATGGAGTGAGAAATGGTTGAATGTCAAAAGCAATCAGACGTGTAAATCATATTCAATGTTTCTCGTAAACCACTTTACATTTTAAACTCTGCAAACTATATATTGTAAACATATTTGGCATATATGCATAACGTATATACATAGCTAATTATTTACACAGAATCACTGAGACAGGCAGATACACACTCATACACATGTATACATGAATATATATATATATATATATATAATATATATATATATATATATAATATATATATGTATAATTTATAGATACGTATGAATAGACGTGTATGTGTGTGTATATAATGGTGGGTTTGTGCTTATGTATTTGTATAAGTATAATTTTATTCGTGTAAATGTGTGGTTGTTTGTTCTGTTTGTCTATGCCAATATATAACGTTCAATGTTTAATTCATTGTTGTTCTAGACTACTTCTGACACAGCATTTTCATAACTATCGTTATTTGACCAGTTAGTTTATATTTACCATACGCTTGCAAAATTCTAACATTATATTATAATGATAAATTTATTCGAAACTTAGAACGGCACTGGAAATAAAGTCTGCGCAAGCATGATTTCTAAGTTGCCACCATGGTTATATTTCAGCAACAAGATGAGTGTTAAAATCCTGATGCTGGCTTTAAAATGAGCCTCAGCTGGTTAGTCAAAATTGTATTTCTTCTTGGCTGATAAGAAATTACTATTTAACAACTGTTTCCGTTTTAAATAAACAGCTGAAAAAGAATATTATTACACTTACAAACATTTTTATTAACTTCCTTAGGAACTTAAACCCATATACGATGTAACAGTGGTTTATATATATATATATATATATATATATATACATATATATATGTATGTATGTATATATACATATTCATATATATGTACATATAATTATGCATAAATACATACACACATGTATGCATGTATATACGTGTGTGGGTGTTTGTGTATATGTATACGAGAATATATGGAAGCGTGGATATTAAGAGAAGTTGACATTCTGAACACGGGAAGAGAATTATGGATATACAGCCATAAGTTTGTGAGACACCATAATAGTATATTTCTTCGGAAATCTCAGTGTATATCGATATTTTCTCGTGCTCATTCAAAGTATTTATAAAGGTAAACTACCTCCTAAAAGGTTTGTTACAAAGATTATAATGGAACACTCGTACTTCGTAACTCTACTAGAGATCGTGATAAACCTCTGAATTCCTTTCAGTTCAAATATAATGTATTTTCTTGAGATTATATTCATGCTGAGCATTAATAAACGCCACGTTTCGTCTTCTATGTATACATTCCTATACCTATACACAAACAACCCACCCACGTATCTACATAAGCATGTCGCTACTTCTTGTATTTAAAGATGAAGAGCGTGTGTCACATCAATTACTAACAAGAAACCTAGAGCTTTGATTGCAACTGCACCATTCCTCTGCTATTTAATAAATTCAGTTCTCTATTTTCAACACCATTGCTGTTTACTTCTTTTGTCGTTGCTCACGTGTTTTTTTATATGTATTTATTTATATAAGCAATTCTGATGTGTCTGGGGAGAGCCATTTTCTTCTTGGGCCTTATTATGTAACACATTCACCGGTAAAATTTCCACTTATTTCTTATTTTTATTGTCCTAAAATTTTCGTTGCGTCTTGCAACCTTTTCAAGAGTCAAGACTTTTGAAAATGTTGCAAGACGCAACGAAAATTTTAGGATAATAAAAATAAGAAATAAGTGGAAATTTTACCGGTGAGTGTGTTAAATCATTAGGCACACAAAAAAAATGACTCTCCCCAAACACAACAGGATATGCTTCAACACACGAACTCACATAACGAATCTTACAAGCCAAATCAAAAAACGAAATATATAAGCAATGTTTAACGCGAACTAAACATGGCTGTTCGCTAGCAACCGTCAATATTACTATTTGTAACCTCCAGCTGCTTATGCAGTGCACACACCACTCGATATATATTGCAAGCGAGGAGAAATGTCCGTAATATTTTAGCACCGAGACCATCAGAACGTATGGCTTTGACCTTCCAGTGGTCATCGTCAGTGGTGGATACTCGACCACTAGACATAGGACTCACTCATTCCTGCTCGCAGTATATAGAAAACTAAATGATATACGGTCACTGGTCTTGCAGCAAGCAAACTAGCTACTCAAGAAAATCTGTATAAGAGATGAAGGAAGTCAAACACTAGTTGTCAGTATGAATGCTGCTTTCATGTCTCATAGCGATTTTCTTGACTAGCTAGTATTCGGATTATACAAATATATATCTGATTGGCAGTGTACTAAGAAGCATTCTTCCCAGCCACATGATTCTGTGTTCACTCCCACTGCGTGAAATAGACGCGAGACAACCTAAGACATGTGAGTGGATTTCGTAGACAGAAACTGCAAGGCGGCAAGCTGGCAGAAACGTTAGCACGCCGGGCGAAATGCTTACGAAATGCTTTTGCCTGCCGTTACGTTCAGAGTTCAAATTCCGCCGAGTTCGACTTTGATTTTTATCCTTTCGGGGTCGATAAATTAAGTAACAGTTACTTAACCCCTTTGTCTCTCCTTGTTT
>NC_043010.1:54814562-54837062 GCF_006345805.1 Octopus sinensis | reverse complement strand
GCATAAAAGAATGAATCCACGCGATTTTTCATTTCTGTGCCTTTCGTTAAAATCTCAGTGCAGCCAATATTGCACACTGTGGTTCACGATTAAGAATAAATGTCACTAATCAATTGACGATATTAAATTTAATATTCTTTTCTACTCTAGGCACAAGGCACGAAATTTTGAGGGAGGTTTCCAGTCGATTAAATCGACCCCAGTACGCAAGTCGTAAAGGCTAAGTCCACGTCGGCGGAACTTGAACTCAGACGAAATACCGCTAAGCATACAGCATACACTAAGAGCTCTGGTCGCCATAGCGTCGACTGTGGGCCGGCAGCTGTGTACAGTCGCCTCAATGGCGCCCAGAGCGAGTGGCAGCGGTGGAAGTCATATTTTACATATTACATGTTCATCTATATATACATATATACATATTCGACTGTACATATACATCCATATACATACAATAGAGAGACGTTTTTTATTTCACCTTTAACATGTAATACTGAAATAGTGGAGAAGATATGATATAGCTGTGAGCCCGCCCTAGGCAAGAAGTTAAATAGTGTTTTTGCTCATGACACTACATGGACCCTAAGTAAGGCATATGTAAAATTTGAATGAAATTTGTTGTGTAGTTCTCATGTTTTAGGGATTCACACAGACAGACAGACAGACATTTTCAGTTTTATATATATAGATAATATAGTATCGAAAATGCAATCCTCTGAAAACATCCTGTGTGTCTTAGTGATCATGGATCATATTTAAGTAGTGAAAGCCAGCAACCTCTTTAGGCGCATTAAATTTAACCGTTTAATCCAGTAGTTGTTGAAATTTTTTCCGTAAAATTTGATTATGTAATGTCACGAAACAATTCGTAATTCATCCGGCTTATTTAAAAATAATTTTCTCTCAAATCAGCTCTATAGATATAACATGCATTATATATGTATGCATTAGATTGCACGTAGATATAACATGCATTTATTCATTTTGCTGTTGTTGTTTTTTCAATGAGATATGACAAATATCTTATATCTATATTATTCACGACTTGAGTTACGAAGGTTGTTGACCACAAATCGTATATATATAGTTCAAATCGCACGTTCTCGAATGGGCTGGAGTATTTCTATTTTGGATGTATTTGGGGTACTTAATTGTGCCCATGACTTAGCGTTCGCTTCTTCCATGGGTATGAGTAAGTATCTCATTTATTTCTTTTTGCCACATGTATCACTGACGAAGGGAGGGCTGTTATAAGCTAACCCTGAAATCGGTCCGATATGGTAATAATGGAATGTTTTAGAAATTTCTGTCGACCTTTTTTCGAGTAGCGTGCATATTGTGAAAAACATTATATGGTTAATGGACAATATGTCCAATTTTTCGGCATATCTGGCATTAGAAATTTTTTCGTTTGCCCTTAATTATGAATTGTTTATATATATATATATATATATATATATATATGTGTGTATGTGTGTGTGTGTGTGTGGTGTGTGTGTGTGTGTATGTGTGTGGACGTGTGTGCGCCCTTGGCGTGTGTGTGTTTTGGTCGTTTAATTATACTGCTCCAGAACATATCGCTGTACATCATTGCCAATATTGTTAATTTTGGAAAAGGAAAACACTACGTGGCAGTAATTTAATTACGCAATTTAATTTTCGCCTAGGATGAAATTTCATTACAATAAATTTACGCTTTAACTCTCACATTTCAATGACATAAAGACCAATCAGCTTTGTCGAACTCCTACACTAATTGTGGGCTTGTGTGTATGGATTCAATATATTATTATTATTATTTTCTCTTATTCACACGTTTTGTAAGTTCCCTCGGGGTCTTGCATGCGTAGTGGGATTACTACCTGCGATCTACTGCACCATGCTTTTCGTTTTATTTTCAGTTGTCTAATACTTTCCATTATTATTATTATCATGTGAGAGAGCAGTGCATGCCATTATTATTATTATTATTATTATTATTATTATTATTATTATTATTATTATTATCGTTATTATTATTATTATTATTATTATTATTTATTATTATTATTATTATTATTATTATTAACTTCATCATCATCGTCGTCATCATCATTATTATTATTTACTTTTAATCTCCATACTTGTTACAATCCCTTGCCGAGACACTCCGGCGCCCATAGAGCGAATAATAGAGAACGGATATTTGAGTATGACTGAAAGCTTAAGGAGTGGAAGTGGCAGACGCAGTAGCGAAACATCTTCATGTAATACAAAGAAACAGAAATATTTAAATGCATAGAGTTTTTCGAAGTATGTGGTCAATACATGTTAGCATATTCTTTTGGATTTCTCTGAGACATGAGTCGCCTGGGAAATTATCTAGATCTGTTGGCATCCCTTTCTTATCATACCTAGGGCAGCCACAATAACAGGAACAGTTCTCGGTTTGAGATACCACATCTTATATATCACAAATTGTATTAAGCGATTCTGTATAATATTGGGTTGTCCGGAAAGTTAGTGCCGATTTATGTTCCTATAACCTATGTTAATTCTGTAACCCTTTAAAATGGAAGATAAAAAATTTTATTTTCTGCACTTTATGCTTTGGGAACCAGACAAGAATTTCTGCAGCTCAGCTGGGATGTGTTACCCCACCCTACATATTCACCAGATATTGCTCCTTCGGATTTCCACTTATTCAGGTCTCTGCACAATAGTCTTAATGGTAAAAATGTCAATTCCTTAGATGATGTAAAAAGATACCTTGATGAATTCTTTGACATGAAACCACCTCAATTCTTGGAAGAGGGTATTTTAAAGTTAAAGGAAAGGTGGAGACGCATTGTGCAACAAAATGGTTCATATTTGCTTGATTAAAAATGTAATGGCAAGTATTTATTTAACTTTTTCTTTCCTTTAAAAATCGGCACGAACTTTCCGGACAACCCAATGCAATATATATATTCAGTTGAAATCCTACTTTTGTGATCTCCCATTCTATTCTTCTGGGTAGGTAAATAATACTTAGTGCTCTAACTAAAACATTATATTGTTCCATTAGACAAGGAGAAGTAAAATATAAACATGTTTTTTTTTTATACAATCTCTTCACTGTCAGCGTTACTAATTGACTGTTGTCATCTCAGATTGTATAGACTTACAAAAAAACTATAAAATTATTTTGATGGCCAATTAAAGGAAACTAATATTATCGAAAAATTACGTTTTCTCGAAATACAATGAAAAATAAAATAAATGAAATAGTGAATATTCAAGAATAGGTAATACGAAGAAATATTATGAAGAAATAAATGTCGATATTACATTTTAATTAAGTATCTTGTAACAAATTTAATTGTTATTTAATACTTTTATATGAATATTTCATGATTTGTTTTCATATTCTATTGTTTTTAATCGTATTAGGTAAGGGAACACAAGCAATATTGTAACCTAGCTACGCAGTTTTTTATAAATCATTCAAGATCGCAAATGTACACAGTTACGTCAGCAATACCACGCCAAAACACACATATACATACACATAAGCACACACACAAGCGCTCACTCGTACACACACTCACGCATACACAAACACACTCTCACAAAGATTGCAATATAGACAATGGCAGAAGCACAAACGAAGAAGTTTAAGAAACATAACAGTGCTCTGGATATAGCGTCAATCTCCTATATACGCCTTAAAAATGCATTTAAAAACGCTGAACTATGCTAAACGAGGAAGTCGTCCATGCACAAATATAAACACCTTATTCAAAACTATTGTCGCAAAAAGCCTTATAGACAATAGTAGCAATAACAGGAGAAGCAGCTGTTGTTGATGTCTTCTTCTTCTTCTTTTTTTTCTTCTTCTTCTTCTTCTTCTTCTTCTTCTTCTTCTTCTTCTTCTTCTTCTTCAAATCAGGTCTCACGCCATTGGCCACAAAGAATAATCTCTAATTCGAGCCTACTTTAAGCTACTAAGAATGCGTGTGGCAACTTGAAGATCCACCCACCACACGCGATATACTGGCGGTTGCACGAGCGTGAAAGCTACGTTCTTATCTTGATTCCGTAAGCAGTGTCTTTTAACGGGTGGAGAGCTGAACAATCCTGGGGTACCGAGGATTCGCAATCTAGACTAATAAGTCCTGGAGTTGATTTGTTCGATTAAAGGCGGTGCTCCAGCATGACCGCACTCAAATGACTGAAACAAGTAAGAGCATAAGTGGAAATAGCACATTTTCCGACACGCAAGTAAAATATTTCACTCTAAAACTTACAGCCAAAGCAGGCAGGTCAATGTAAACGCCAACACAATCTTAGGACACCAAATATTCCATGTCAAATGGAGCTGATTTGGAGAGAATCTGATGATGTGTGACTGTTTCACTATGTTTATTGTATATACCAACTGGTACTCTATCGGTTACGACGGCGAGTGTTGCAGGAGATCCGATCCTCGCAACAGCCTACTCTTGAAATTAACGTTCATGTGACTGAGTACTCTATGGACACGTATACTCCTAGCGTAATTCTCAGGGTGATTTCGCGTGACATAGAATGAATTAGAGGTACTTCTTTGAATTGGAGGTACTTCTCCCTTCTCTCGGATGAGCTAATGAGTGCAACGTGAAATAAAGTGTTCTGCTCACGGATAAAACTCTGTGTGAGGAATTGAACTCACGGTCTTACACTCATTAATCGAATAAACTAAGCCGAGCGTCTTCATACGCTGTGTATATAAAGTCGAATTTTTACCGGTAAACGCGGTAAATTGTCATGGAGTGTATAACTGAAAACGTGGACCGTCTAAGCAACGAAGCCCCAAATAAAATGAAGAATTGACGTAATATTTTGTTTTACGAAAAGTAAAACAAACATTTGCAAAGACTTCCAAATTAGGGATGGCCACATATTTTAATTGTGGGGAATTAAAGAAACAATAAAAAAAATATTTAGACTGGTTTCCAAGGAAGAATAAACATTGTTCATCAGATTATAGCGTTAATATTCTACCGGAAAATATAATTCGAACTCCAGCAGAGACCGTTACAACAAATTGAGTGACGACTATGATAAAGCGTTTCATCGTGGGCTGCTTACAGCAGTATGTCTTGTTATGAGAAAATATAACACCTGCCTACAAATAATATGTGAAAACATTTTATTTGCGGTTGGAAATTTATTAGCAAAGTGATTAATAACAACAGCCTGTAGCCGAGAAATGTGTGATCGCTCACTAAGACTTTATAGTTTGTTTCTAAAGTATAATAACGACAGAATATAATAGCTTTGAAAGATAGTATTGTATTGTTATACTGTACTGAAAGTGAGTACTGTATTGTTGGTGATTTTCAATGAGACACAAGAAAAACGACTGCAATAAAATATATCAAGAAGATATGTCCCCATAAACGCTATAAATGCCCAAGTATGATTATAAAAAGGAATAGAAAACAGTCTATGCACTACTATGCTCTGATGAAAGGAAGCTTTTCTTTGCTATGAGTAACAATCCGTTTTGGCAGTGGTACGAAGCCTGGGATTCTGGAAAAGGTACTTAGAGGTATTTATTTCATCAAACGAGAAACGAAGAAAAGCAAAGTCGATCTCGGTGAAAATTGACATCAAAACTTAAAGCTGGAAAAAAATGCCTGTAAGCCAAAAATTCTGCTAGGTTGACGACTCCGTTACTATGAATGATAGTTTCAATTGCATATCATCAGTGCGATATGTGAACGCTACATGCTACATGCTACAAGTGACAAAAATGAAAAATGGTTTCGAAATTATTCGTTAGAATCATATATTTCGAATTCCATCTGTGTACCGATTATCGAACTACCAAAACTGTTATGAAAGAAATTGTTGAAAAAGATACCAACGACGAAATTGTACCGCTGGGTGTTTGACAAATGGCAGGCGTATAAGGTTAGGCCTGAAATGCCGGATTAACCTGAACAAAGGACTTGGAATTAGAGGTGTATTTGAAACTGGTTGTTGATGATTCGGACCAATCGAAGGGGTGCGTTGTGATCATCGGTAAAATAAATTCAGCGGCCATACCCTATGAAATTTCATTGATTAGTAGCTGTTGTGTCCAGAAGTATAAGTTTATGCATAAATATGTACATATAGGATATGTAACAACAAGTATAAACGTGTTGACGAAAAGGTCAGAGTCAAATTCATCCGCCGGTCCACGTACAACGAAACGAACAACAAACACAGAAAGAGAAACATACTCACACAAAACGAGGCAGAGAAAAATTAATATGAAATATTGATGTATAGAATATAAACCGGATATTACTCCGGTAGTTCCATAAATAGATGCACATTCATACACATGCGCACACACGCACGGCCACACGAGCACACTCGCACAAGCGAAACACACACGCGCACGAATGCGGACACACAAAAACACCCGCTATTTTTTGTAAGGTGACTTCCCGCTCCATTGTTTCTTAATTCTTTACTGCCCACAAGGGACTACAGGCTGAGGGGACAAACAAGGACAGACAAACGAATTGAGTCGATTATATCGACCCCAGTGCGTAACTGGTACTTATTTATTCCACCCCGAAAGGATGAAAGGCAAAGTCGACCTCGGCGGAATTTGAACTCAGAACGTAGCGGTAGACGAAATACCTATTTCTTTACTACCCACAAGGGACTAAACACAGATAGGACAAACAAGGACAGAAAAACGGATTAAGTCGATTATATCGACTCCAGTGCGTATCTGGTACTTATTTATTCGGCCCCGAAAGGATGAAAGGCAAAGTCGACCTCGGCGGAATTTGAATTCAGAACGAAACGGCAGACGAAATACTACTTAGCATTTCGCCCGGCACGCTAAGGTTTCTGCCAACTTGCCGCTTTCCCGCTTCATTCTTTCTTCGGCCTGTTAATTGTCGATCTGGCTTGGGTCCTTATGTTAAATTGTTCTATGATCCTCAAACACATACTTTTTCTCCCCTACTTTCTCTTACTGTTCTGTTTTCTGTCATTTTCTATGTATCTCTTTTCTCAGGTGTATATTTAATTATTTTCCAATTCTTTACATAGGAATTCTTCCATTTGCCTATATTGATATATATAATTCCATAACTCTCCTTTTTCTGGGAAGGATTCTGAATCTCAAATTTTGTATTACATTTCCTATATAATGTTTATGATTCCTTCGATGGTAATGCTTTCTGTATATTTATAAATGTAAATTCTTTGACATGGAGATGGTCGTAGTTTGGCAAATAAAAGACACGGACTATATATTTGGTCTTCAATCCAGCTTTATTATTCTTACTTTAATTTATTTATCAAAATTCTTTCGTCAAACATCCTGTGCCCTTTCAACGACTCTTTGGAATAAGTAGAAGAGGAGACAAGTGGGATAAAATGTCGCTGAAGGTGTCACATGTGGTGTGACGAAAGACATTTGACAAAAGAACTAAAATAATAATAATGATGATAATAATAACAATAATAATAATAATAATAATAATAATAATAATAATAATAATAATAAAGCTGAAATGAAAACCAAATACGAAAGTGTGCTGAAAAGTTCATGACTTTAAGGGAATTCTGAATGAACAGGTTTGAGGTCCAACATTCCGGGTTCTTTTACATTGTTTAGAAAACCCGAAGGACTGCGCCAATAAGTGTGTAGATTTGAGAGGGAACTATGTTAAAAACAATCATAATGAACTAATCCGCTAGCATTATCTTTTATCCAAATCTAGGACATAATGCGTGGGTTTAATTTGCAAAATGTAGCTATCCCAAGTATAGCGCTATTTGTTTCAACGCACGATGTTACTTCAAGTATTTTGCCAAACAAATATATAAACGTACAAATACTTAAACAGAAAATGCTTTCCCAAATATAATTGAACATCACTTTTGAAGCTCTGATGAAATTATAACGTGATACATAAGAACTTAAATATGTACATGTATATGAAAGCAAATCATAGTCGTACATCTTAGTCAAAATGTATGAAAGAAAATAAAAAGCTTGTTATTAGGGGAGCTGAATGTGTGGGCGTTTGTTTTTGATAGGTGAATATATTTGTTATTCGTGTTTTAAGGCAGTTTTTGTTTCCTGTTTTTACTTCATCTATAATAATTATATGAATATACCAAACTATAATAAAAAAAAGAAAATTAATATAAGTAGACAGCATTTTAACTTTAGTATACTTTCGCAAAGACATCAGATTCATTCTGGCAGACGTGATCTTTAGGAACATCACATGACACCAACTTAGCAGTGATAAATCGATCGATTGATACATCATAAGCAATCTTTTTTATGCCAGATGTTTTGAAATGCACACACACACACACTATACACACATACACATGCATTAAGGGCAATTACTATAAGGAAAGTCACACCCTGGAATTTAAAAAAAAAATATATACCTCGTATGAATTTTTCTCCTTAATTGGTTTTACACGGTGTCTACTTTGTAAAATCTTATATAGATTTTATCCTGATATTATATATATATATATATATATATATATATATATATATATATATATATATATATATATATAGTGTACATTTATACACACAAGAAATGTATCTACCCTCTAGAGGGTAAATGTTTTTATTTTCCAGTTCCAGTTCCTACCCCTAATAGTGGTATGGAGTTTACCTACTCCTACTAGCGGCTCAGATGTCCTGCTATGGCCATCTCTTATGTGTTTAAATGTAGACTGTATTTTTATATGAACAGTATATAGTCTATTGACTAGTTTTTTCTTGTCGCTAGACCACTGGTAGCAAAGAAATTTTCAAAATGTTTTTGCTGCCCTGGAATGTATTAATATGCATATATATATGCATTCATATATATATAAGTATTTATTTGTTTGCATGTGCACAACCGTGCCCTCATATCAAACTTTATATCAATTACCTTAATGGAATCAACAAATAAACGCTGACTTTTCTTAGCATGGTTATGTTATGGTGAGATATCACTCCACTTTGTCAAATTGAGTAGATATACAGCAATTAATTTCTACTCCTAGTACTATTAAACTGCTTGATCGTCAACGTGATATTATTCTATGAATGTAAATCTGTGGATTGTGTAACATTCGTATTATTGGATGATGTCGTCTAGAAAAGTGTTTAGGTTAAAAATATATTCGTGGCCTTTCAAAGTTATATGAGGTCTATACTTAGGCAGACATTCAACTCTCTTATTTATATGAAGTCGGAATACTAGTGTACGTGCTTACATATTGATATTGTTCCATCTGTTTTAATTTGTTTATTGATGCTATTAGCCTGATTAATTCGTACACACGGGATTCAGTTAAAAATATCCGTGTGGTCTTTGAACGTAATGAAGGGTTCACACAGATGCAGACTGTGCTATCTGTCGATTATATAAGTCACAATTATATCGTACGTGCCTGTACACTGATACAGTTGTTTCCGTGTGAATCAGCTTTTTTTGTTTCCTCAATGTTATTGTTACATTATATGAAAGAAATGAATTATGATAAGGTACATTATTTAGATGGACATTTTTAGATATATCTCACAATATATATTTGCTTTGAATTTTGAATTCCATATCTATTTTCAAAAATGCTTTCAGTTTTGTTGGAGCAATTTTTATAATCTGTGTTTCTTCAGATCATTAGGAGAAATTCCATTTTCAAATATTGTAGCATTGTGATTCCTCTTAAAAAATTACAATTCCGATATCTATAATTCTTTTGTGTTATAGGAATCAGACTTTTCTTAATTATAGGGAAGATTCATCTCGAATCTTATCATTCAAATATTCTTTTCGATTGAATAGGATTGCTCTTAACTGATTATATGAGAGGACGTGGTCTTATTACGATCTATATTCATATGCTAGTTAAAACCTCCTTGGAAAAAGGAGCAAGTACCTCTCTCTCGATATTTATGAATCTATCAACTTATTTCTCTCTCTCTCTCTCATATATATATATATATATATAATATATATATATATATACATACACACCCAGATTGGGGAGATAGAGATAAATAGAAATGAAACAGTGTGTATAGGCATGCATTCATGCATGTATGGGTTTGTGTGCATGAATTTATATAGAAGATACGATAGCATAAATAATTATCTAAAAATACAATGAACGAAGTGAAATAAACAATGGGCGCCAAAGGCATGAATCTGGATTAATACGTTATGGATTATCCAATACCAAACGCCTGTTGTTTTCCATTCATTGGAATTTTCTTCTTCATTAAAGAATTAACAATGCCCTGCAAATAAAGACCAGACTGGTCTTTTCTTGAAAACCAAATTAATTAACACAACAATTCTTTAATCATTTCAGCTTTTCTTCGTGTGTTTCTCAATATTTTTCCTTCCATGTTGTTTTATTTCGTCAAGTAAGAGGCAATTTACAATAAACTGAGTTATTTAGTTTTGGGAGCATGACATTTAAATATATCACACTTTAATTTAATCCACATTGATGCTATTGGCGAAATTTCGTTTTCCGTTTCTATAGTTCGTTTCATTACGAATTATTCAAATATCATTGTCCGAAAGTCATTGATAATTCTTTCTATATTTGGAATTCTTTGGAGTCGGCTGAAGTCTCATTTAAACGGGATTAAACTGGAGTGTATTTTTTGAGGAAACATCTCCAGCGTTCACTTTGCTGGTTGTCAAAATTCGGGTGATGCCTTCTATATGTACGTAAATTAAAGTGAAAATTTATTCTAAATTTCTTAAAACTATTTTCCATTTCCTTGCAAGATTCTAACATTGGCCGTAAGAATTGTGAAATATGCAGTAAAATTTAAATTTTAACTAAAACTTTCATACATGTGATATTTCATTAACAAACTGTTGGCAAAGATAATCACTGCAATGCTGGAATTTCTACCTGTTAATACTCAGGAATTTTTGTTGTCGATTTTCGTAGTAAACGCTTCTAAATATGAAAGATGATTCAAAAAATCATTGAGTAATCAATAAAAGGATGTAAAAAAATAACGATAACTAAACATAATAAATTACGGAGGGTGTATCTGAAATAAAAATTATATATAAATATAATGTACATTCATTCAAACAACAAACATGACTATATACATACACATACAGACATACATACAGACAGAACCAGATACGTGCACACACAAACACACACACAGATGTACACGTAAACCCAGGGGCTTTATAACTGGATTTATCTAATATAAATATATATGTATATATATATATATATATATATATATATATACATATTTATTCTAAATTTCTTAAAACTATTTTCCATTTCCTTGCAAGATTCTAACATTGGCCGTAAGAATTGTGAAATATGCAGTAAAATTTAAATTTTAACTAAAACTTTCATACATGTGATATTTCATTAACAAACTGTTGGCAAAGATAATCACTGCAATGCTGGAATTCTACCTGTTAATACTCAGGAATTTTTGTTGTCGATTTTCGTAGTAAACGCTTCTAAATATGAAAGATGATTCAAAAAATCATTGAGTAATCAATAAAAGGATGTAAAAAAATAACGATAACTAAACATAATAAATTACGGAGGGTGTATCTGAAATAAAAATTATATATAAATATAATGTACATTCATTCAAACAACAAACATGACTATATACATACACATACAGACATACATACAGACAGAACCAGATACGTGCACACACAAACACACACACAGATGTACACGTAAACCCAGGGGCTTTATAACTGGATTTATCTAATATAAATATATATGTATATATATATTATATATATATATATATATACATATTTATTCTAAATTTCTTAAAACTATTTTCCATTTCCTTGCAAGATTCTAACATTGGCCGTAAGAATTGTGAAATATGCAGTAAAACACACACATATATATATATATATTATATATATATATATACATATATATAGGCGTAGGGGGGACTGTGTGGTAAGTAGGTTGTTTAACAACCACAGGGTTCGAGGTTCAGTCCCACTGCGTGGCAACTTGGGGAAGTGTCTTTCTACTATCGCCTTATGAGTGTATTTGGTAGAGGGAAACTGAAAGAAGTGCGTCGTATATATGTATATATATATATATATATATATATATATATATATATATATAATATATATATATTTCTATATATGTATATATGTACATACATATATATAAATAATTATATATATGTATATATATATATAATATATATATACATCTATATATATGTATATATGTACATATGTACATATATATATATATATTTACATACATACATATATATATATGTATATATATATATATATATATATATATACATACATGTATATGTATGCATCATGTACGCATTCAAAGATAGATAGTTAGATAGATAGATAGATAGATAGATAGATAGATAGATAGATAGATAGATAGATAGATAGATAGATAGATAGATAGATAGACAAACAGATAGCCATGTTATGGTTTTAGAAATATTGATGTATGTACTGCTACATAATATTTTTTTAAACAGAAAATAAACTTCTCTCGAGAAAAGTTTATACAGTATGATTAATATAACGAAATCCAACACAAGATGGCTAACTTTTCCATCATATCACTGTAAAATCGAATCACATTTAAGCTGGCTTGTAACCAAATACTTTAAATTCCCACCAGTGTCTCCCATATAATTTTTTATACAGCATATAATTTCAACTGCAGAGTAATCATTCCACAAAACACACTCTGCCATGCCAATGCACGATTCGTACAATCTTAAATTAATTTGGAGCAATGTAATATTTTTTATTACACGCATCGTTGATAGTTTTTTTTTGGTTATATAATATGATATATGATATATATATACTTTTTAGTTTCTCCTTAATAACTATAGCTACAATCGACACTGCCGCAACAATCAACACAACAAGATGCATTGTTCTCCCACCGAATGATAATAATAATAATAATAATAATAATAATAATAATAATAATAATAATAATAATAATAATAATAATAATAATAATAATAATAGTAATAATAATAATAATAATAATAACAATAATGATGATGATAACGGCAATAATAATAATAATAGTAATACTATTAATGATAAATGCCCTGATGTAGTACCAGGCAGTGACTCTCATGGCTTCTGATCTTAACTAATTGGAAGTGTTATCATGTACATTGCTTGTCTTGGTATAAAAGATGGGCTACAGCAAATATTCTGCTCAATACCACAGATTTGTTTGTCAGTTGCTTGACCTTAACCAGTTGAGCATGTCCCTTAGTGACTGACATTATGTACATCTGTGATCATGAGAAGAAGTAGTAGGGAAGCGTCATAGCCGTGTATTGAAAAGAATCCTTAGAGGTTTGGATAATTCACCCTTGGAAACATGGGTGTTTCGTTCAACATCTTTAAACAACCCTTATTCAGGGACCTTCTGAGCGAGATGGGTTACTCGACCAGAAGAAAATTCTCACTGGGCTCCATCTGCAAGTTCATGTGCTGTTTATCTTAATATGATATCACCATGTCGCGCATATATGGTTGTGATGCATGTGCCTGGTGTACACTTATCAGATGGGTAGTCTAGATAGGTATACTGAGCTTCGTATATTTTACCCCAGTGTCACTTTGATGGCATGCACTGCTCTCTGATTCAATAATAATGATAATAATAATGATAGTAATAATAATATTAATAATAATAATAATATAATAATAATAATATATAATAATAATAATAATAATAATAATAATAATAGTAATATAATAATAGTAATAATAATAATAATAATAATAATAACAATAATGATGATGATAACGGCAATAATAATAATAATAATAGTAATACTATTAATGATAAATGCCCTGATGTAGTACCAGGCAGTGACTCTCATGGCTTCTGATCTTAACTAATTGGAAGTGTTATCATGTACATTGCTTGTCTTGGTATAAAAGATGGGCTACAGCAAATATTCTGCTCAATACCACAGATTTGTTTGTCAGTTGCTTGACCTTAACCAGTTGAGCATGTCCCTTAGTGACTGACATTATGTACATCTGTGATCATGAGAAGAAGTAGTAGGGAAGCGTCATAGCCGTGTATTGAAAAGAATCCTTAGAGGTTTGGATAATTCACCCTTGGAAACATGGGTGTTTCGTTCAACATCTTTAAACAACCCTTATTCAGGGACCTTCTGAGCGAGATGGGTTACTCGACCAGAAGAAAATTCTCACTGGGCTCCATCTGCAAGTTCATGTGCTGTTTATCTTAATATGATATCACCATGTCGCGCATATATGGTTGTGATGCATGTGCCTGGTGTACACTTATCAGATGGGTAGTCTAGATAGGTATACTGAGCTTCGTATATTTTACCCCAGTGTCACTTTGATGGCATGCACTGCTCTCTGATTCAATAATAATGATAATAATAATGATAGTAATAATAATATTAATAATAATAATAATAATAATAATAATAATAATAATAATAATAATAATAATAATAATAATAGTGTCTCCGTTATAGCGCAATTTTAATTTGAGTGGACCAAACCATTGTCTTTGTCTCAAATGAATACCCTACATTTGCTCCAAACCAATACACCTTGTGACACGATGAGGTAGCGAAAGAGCAACATTAGAAACTGCCCAAAAAGTGGGTGATAGAGAAAGGCAAGATGTAGCGCAAGCAAGAACCACTGACACTTGCAAACCTCATGTCATTTTCCAACCCATCCAGATCAAGTATTAGAGAATAAAAGACCGGACTTAGTGGTTGAATTATATTATTCGCATGATCTATATAGTTGATGTTGCGTAGCCCTTGGACGAATTGTCAAGAAGGAAGGTGAAAAGCCCTCTTAAGTACAAAATAGCCCGGCTTTTGAAACTGAAGGAGGTGTATATACAGCCAATAACTGTTGGGTCTTTGGGGAGCGTACCAGAAGGCATTAAGAAGAACATAAACAAATTTGGAATAGAGCACCCAGTAGAACTGTTTAAAAAGTTTTCCCTCCTTGGCACGGCCAGGATAATTAGGAAGTGTTAGTTGAAAAAAAGCGAATAACTTGATAACGTAAGCTGCAGGTAGTAAGCCCGCTACGCATGCAAGACAACAAGAACTCCAACAAAACGTGTGCCAAAGGGAAAATAATAATGATGATGATAATAATGATAATAATAATAATAATAATAATAATAATAATAATAATAAGAAGAAGAAGAAGAAGAAGAAGAAGAAGAATTGTTGAGTATAGTCTTCAAATCACGCTAACCCTGCAAAAATAGGATACATGTAGAAACCTTCAATCACAACAACATCAGCATCGGTAGGTATCTCAATGCACAAGAAAAATAAAACAGCTGAAGGAGCAATTACAAGAACCATCACGCATGCAGTAAAACTAAAAATATTTATCTAATTCATTTGAATTATTTGGCCACGTGAAGCAAAATGCCAAATGCATATGAACAAGGAATGCATCGTCTAACTTTAACCCCGATAAGTCCGAAACAGACTGTTGAAGAGCATTTGTACTGAGATGGTAAGCCGTCTCGATAGCGAATATAAACATTTCTACTCCACCACTACCCGCATAGTATTTGGAAATATGCTGCTTTTATTACCTCCCAAAGCTGCATACAAACAACATGAGATTAATATTGTCTGTTAAAGGCTGATAAAAATGTTTCGCTTCATGCTTATGGCTCTTGTTTATGCAACTTGTCTAGGTTTTCAATGTAAATTAAAATTTTCATTATATTTTAGTAAATAAGCCTATATTAGCGTCAGCCTAATGCTGTGTTTATTCCTTATCTCAACATTATGCTATGTAAACACAGACTGGTTGAATAATATGCTGTGTGTCTAACTTCACGTTTACACACGAGGAAGAAGAAACCGTCGCTATTTCATCAACGATTCGAACTTCCGGAGGATAGTTACAAATGTTTTGCAAGTGTTTTGCCACTCTCGAATACATCTACAAAACATCAGCATGTTGTCAAAAATACCATTCCGGGTGCTCGCTATGTATGTTGGGAATGTATAATATTGCGTGTTATAACCTAGTCGTCCTGACCTAGTGATCTTCTAATTTTTTTGCTATTTTTCATATACGTATCAATATTTTGTCATTTGGGTCTATAAAAATGAAAATTGTGCGTAAATCGTGATCCGATCAATATATTTCAGCTGATGCGAGATGAGAGTAACATTCATACAACACGTATTCGTGGAGGCGCAATGGCCCAGTGGTTAGGGCAGCGGATCGCGGTTTCGATTCCCAGACCGGGCGTTGTGAGTGTTTATTGAGCGAAAACACCTAAAAGTTCCACGAGGCTCCGGCAGGGGATGGTGGTGATCCCTGCTGTACTCTTTCACCACAACTTTCTCTCACTCTTACTTCCTGTTTCTGTTGTACCTGTATTTCAAAGGGCCGCCCTTGTCACTCTCTGTGTCACGCTGAATATCCCCGAGAACTACGTTAAGGGTACACGTGTCTGTGGAGTGCTCAGCCACTTATACGTTAATTTCACGAGCAGGCTGTTCCGTTGATTCGGATCAACCAGAACACTCATCGTCGTAACCGACGGAGTGCTTCCATCCATTCGTGAATCAGGAGTAAGTGTCCGTAAATCAAGGAAAACATTTACTCGGTGTTTCGCACGATATATATTGACCGGGAATGAAATTCTTACTTATATGTTGGAAGAAAAATCAAAATATGTTGTATCTATAGGCGCAGGAGTGGCTGTGCGGATAGGCGCAGGAGTGGCTGTGCGGATAGGCGCAGGAGTGGCTTGCTAAGTTGGTAAGTAGCTTGCAAACCAACCACATGGTTCCGGGTTCAGTCCCACTGCGCGGCATCTCGGGCAAGTGTCTTCTGCTATAGCCCCGGGCCGACCACTGCCTTGTGAGTGGATCTGGTAGATGGAAACTGAAAGGAGCCTGTCGTATATATGTATATATGTATGTATGTGTGTGTGTGTGCGCGTGTGTGTGTGCCTGTGTTTGTCCCCACCAACATCGCTTGACAACCGATGCTTGCGTGTTTACGTCCCCGTAACTTAGCGGTTCGGCAAAATGAGACCGATAGAATAAGTACTGGGCTTACAAAGAATAAGTCCCGGGGTCGAGTTGCTCGATTAAAGGCGGTGCTCCAGCATGGCCGCAGTCAAATGACTGAAACAAGTAAGAGAGTAAGAGAGTATAGAAATTTGGTATTCTTCAGTTGGAAATCAATTCTGAATTTATAATACCAAACCAAAAAGAAACAAAATAATAATAACAATAAAGGAAAACATTTATCAGATGCACAGCGTTACTTCGAAGAAGTTTAGGTTCATGTTCATTCCAAAATGCAGCCCAGTCTATGACGTCGTAATTTGTCTCTGTTGTTATGTTACTTGATGCTAAATCAGTAATTTGACAGTTTGTTTTGGCAGTCCAAAGCCAGACTCTTGCAAATATTTGCCTCCCATTTCAATCAGTGCTTGGTTTAAAATTTTTCAGAAAACTGAAATTTTATATCTAGGTTTGCCTATTGAACTGCATACTTTAAGATCTCAGCCATGTCTTCACGATGTTCTATCGAAAGCTATAGGAGACTGCCAAGTTGACACATGTTCAGTATAAAATGTTACGAAGTTTCTTTGGAGAATGTGATACTAATGTTTCAGTTAATGCAAGGTTCCAATGCTCATCATATTCTAAAAATGAGCATGTTGATAGCAAATGTCCCTATACGTTTCACACACATGACCATCCTCCCTCCTCGAATCTTGGAATGATTTGGGACAACGTACTTCATGCAAAAGTAAGCGTAAGTAGTAGTATTCTACTTGGCTTGGAGAGACCCACATTCCCTCTTGTGCCATGTATTGTTACTCCATGTGTAATACTTGGGTAATCTTTATATATAAAAGTAAGGTTGTGCGTCTGTCTCCTACGATTTAGATTCCTAACAACTCCCACATTTTGCGGTGCAGTTTAACCAAAACCGGGTATCTTATAGTCGTGATTCATATCGAGCCCTTCGGGGTATTAGCGCGCGTCTACGATGAGTCTACGATTTAAAAAAAAATTTACCATCATTATTTTCCATTTTAATGCATTTTTTCGCTATTATATAAGGGAGGTAACTCTCTAAAAATGTCTACGATGAGACGATTTAAAAAAAAAATTACCATAATTTTTTTTTCCATTTTTAATGCATTTGTTTGCTATTTTTTTGCTATAACTCTCTAAAAAATACTTATATAGTTATTTCCCTTACAAACCTAGCAACGCCGGGCGATACTGCTAGTTGTGGATAAAGGAGTTTTCTTGCCTCTTCATCTACTTCACGTAACTTTAAAAAGGCAGTAAGAGTAGTTTCTTTTTGAGAAGGTGCTTGTTGCAAATCTGTTTGTTTTGTAAAGAGAACCCTGTGGCCATTCTATATATGGACACACACAGATGAATGATGGCTGGGTACCTCTTATGAACGGGAAAATTGAATATGCCCCAATAAGCCGCATCGGTATTCATGTATCTTCCTCTGTCATATAGTGCATCTTCGTCATTTATATTTATCTCCTGAGTGCTATTCTGCATACGAGTGTATGTTGCAGCATCTAAACTGTTGTTTATATATTAGTAAACATACTTGACAGATTTAAAAGAGTAGGAGCATTTCAACATTGACTCTGTATACCTGTTCTCATCTTTGATTGACTGTCCAATACTTATCTACAGTAATACATACATCTACAGCAATTCGTCTTGTAGATTGTGAAAACATTGCTTTCGAATACATTTTCAAAAATTAAAATTGGGATTAAATGAAAAGAGGAGTGACGTGAATATCTCCACAAGAGTAATTGAAATTAATGGCGATTGCGCGACACCCCGTGCGCGCGTGCATGAACGAACTCGCACACACATACACACACAAATAGAGAATCAAACATCTGATGAAAAGGACGTGTGTGTGTGCGAGAGAGAGAGAGAGAGAGAGAGAGAGAGAGAGAGAGAGAGAAGGGGTATGTTGTCATGTATACGTACATAAATAAATATGAATACATCTTTTTTCTGTGTATGTGTGCGTGTGTATGTGTGCGTGTGTATGTGTGCGTGTGTGTGTGAGAGAGACGGAAAGAGAGAGAGTGAATGCAACTTAGACATTACTCCCTCTGTCTCTTTCTGTGTCTCTCTCACATACACATACATGTACACATACATATAAAAAGTATGTATGTATATTTGCTTACGTATGTACGAATACATGAGAACATGCCCCTTGACTCACTCTCTCCCTCCCTCTCTCTCTCTCTCTCTCTCTTACGAACACATATATATACATGAATGTATACAAACGTACTTACAAAAACACACTGACTTTTGTGTGAGTGAGAGAGAAAGAAAACATCACGAACAAATAGATGAAATAAACATGAAACGAAAAAGTCGTATAAACTTAAGCTGTTGCAGCGAACGTTTAAATTTGTGAACTTAGTAAATATTTATTTCAGTAATTTATCGTAGTTGTTTGAAAATAGTGAATTAAAACTTGAAATTAAAACATCAAAAGAGAGAAAGAGATATTGCAAATACAAAACAGAAAAATTTTGCCTTTGCAACGTCAATACCGGAAGTTGACATTCAGAAACCTTTTTAAATAAGTCAATCATATATATATAAAGCAATGTTACTTATTTTTAACATAACAAATTCAAATGAAGAGGCTATAGTTTGTCCAGGGTTAAATTATTCATGCATCACGAGTATGGAAGCAATTGGTGAAGCCGTTTTTGCATGAAAAGCTAAAACACACACACACACATATCCATTTTACATTTTATATAAATATTACTTGTTTCAGTCGTTTGACAGCGGCCATGCTGGGGCAGCACATTTTAGTCGAGGAAATTGACACCAGGACTTATTCTCTGTAAGCCTAGTAATTATTCTATCAGTCTCTTTCGCTGAACTGCTAAGTTACGGGCAAATAAACACACCAGCATTGGTTGTCAAATGATGTTGGGGGGAGACAAACACAGACACAAAAACACACACATATACATATATACGAAGGGCTTTTTTCAGTTTCCGTCTAAGAAATCCACTCAGAAGGCTTTGGTCGGCCCGAGGCTATAGTAGGAGACACTTCTAATTGACAGGCGGACATAAGGACCATTATAGTAAGATGATAGCTTCGGATAAGTTATTTTCGATGTTTAGACTTATTTTGGAGCCCATTTTACGCAATAACAACAAAAACAGAAGAATTCAATAGACACAACAGAATTGTGTAAATCTTAGTCGCAGAAACGTGTTATACAGAATCGACATAAACAACAAATATTGTAAGAATTTTAACACGAGCCAGAATATCTACAGCAGCATATTATGGTACCATTAGAGAAATTGCATTTCCTAAAACATCTTCTGTATCATTACAGAAATTACATCTTCTAAACACCAAGTATCTAATCACTCAGAAATGAAAGAATATGATGCAATTATCGTGTAGAAGCTATTATAGTTAGTTGGAAATGAAAACATAATTGATTCATTTTCTTTTCAAATGACTATCATCGATTATCGTTACATAGAGTCGTATTTTTTTAAGCAGTTATCGGTATTGTTATTGTTAACGTTGTTATTAGTGGCGTTGTTATGAAGGCGGTGGGGGTGGCAGAATGATTGGAACGCCGAAAAATGCTGAACAGCATTTCGTATGTATTCCACGAATTCATACGAATTCTGCCGAACGGAGTTGCTATTGAATTTCATAATTTCCGTGTTGATAAATTGAGTACCATTCGAAAACTGGGATCGATGTAATCAACTTAGCGCCCCACCAGCGAAATTATGAACTTTGAAAGTATTATTATTATTATTATTATTATTATTATTATTATCATTATCATTATCATTATCATTATTATTATTATTATTATTATTATTATTATTATTATTATTATTATTATTACTACTATTACTATTCAACATTTGCAAGTTTTAGGCAAATTTCTACGGCAACGCCTGATATGTTCCCGTTTATAAGGCTCGTTCAACATCGTGTGTTCCTTTTGTTAGGGTAGTGTAATCTCATCACGGAATTGTATTGCGTCAGCTTGCTTTGTTATGAGGTTAGTTTGCAGTTTTATCGTTGTATCTGTGTTTGTATTGTGTGTTGTTTACGTAATGCAAGTTGTGTTCTGTTAGTTGTTTCTTTATTGGATATTTGCTGTCATAGAAGTTGTGTTGTGTGTGTGGATTGTGTTCCTTGCGTTGTATATTGAATTGGGCAGTTACTAACGGGGTTACTTTTTGGATAGTGTTTAGTGTTGAGGGTGCGGGTAAATTCTTCTACATTTTTGTTAATATGTGTTTATTTTTTATTGTTTTTTTTTATCATCCCAACGCTTCAATTATTCGTGTTGTTTTCACCTTCAAACCCCACATTTTGAAAAATTCAATTTCGCGGGCCTTATACTCTGACAATTTCTCCACTCATTTTCGGGGCAATATGTTGGTCAGAAGGCACTTCAATGTCTATCAGTAAGCATGTATACATTTTCCAATCCTTGATTATTATGTCTGGGCGATTAGCTTTCATTTCTTTGTCAAATCCCAAGCATCTGAAAAACACACAGATTACTATTTTAAGAGAAATAGAATCCTAATATGGCAGAGTAGTACAAGAAATACCGTACAAGCCTTATGAAATATTATATTTCGTAAAATATAATCAGTGCAGCGAATTAACCGGAACGTTCTATGATTGATTACTTTTCTAATATAAGCATTCTTTCGCCAAATTGCGATATTGCATGACTGATTATGTATTCCCTAATTTTCTTTTTCTTTCTTTTTCAATTAATTGGAATAATTGAATTGAAACCGTATCCTTTGTAAGTTAATTCAAATATCCTCTTCGTAAAACCGAAATTCTCAGTTAACCAACGATCTCATTTGCAATATTTTACGCACGACTATCAAATTTTATTATATGAATGCATCATTTTGTTATATTATGATTTGCAGTGCTTCAGTCATCAGTATTGAATTATGTTGCGATATAATAAGTCATCGCTAATTACGTCGATCTTACTATTGATTACATCAATGAGGATTCGTCTTCGTATACTGGTAACGCAAATTTGGCCTGGACAGATTTTGAATTCATAATTGTTATACTCATGGAAGTATACCCAGCAGGTTTTGCACCATGCAAATACTTATTAATACGCTACCAAGTAATATGACACCTTAGGTCCAACAGGTCGTTTATATATATATACGTGGTGAGGGTGGGGTGAAAAGTTCCTGATTTAAACATTCCAAGAAATGCCTGGTTGAATCCAAAACTTGTGATTACTTTACTGGATATAGAAACGCTGGAGGACGTTACTATAAGCGTGTCAAACGGAGAAGGGAATATGTTAAATAAAATCATATTTACCTGCCACACCTCCTTTCACATAGAG
>NC_043010.1:54792062-54804562 GCF_006345805.1 Octopus sinensis | reverse complement strand
ACTATAATATTTCACTGATATTATATCTAATCGTCTTAGAAATGACAAAATGCAAAGTTGTCAAATCAATGCAATAATGGCCAAAGCTCAACACTGAAATCTAATTTCTCCGTCACACTAGTGGTTCTAAAATACACGACCTTTAAGTAGAAATTGTGATAAGTTAAGACTAACACGAAAACATATATAGTTCTCAAACCTCTGAATGTATAAAACAGAAGCTATATTAGTCATTATGCTTAAAGTTATGTGAATAGTTAACACCATGAATACATTGATATTCTTAAGAGAAGGAAGCCACGCTTTGCATTATTTGTTACTTTCTAATATACAAAACAGAAACCTTGTCAACGAATATAGAAATAATCACTGAATCTAATTATATAAACGCAATTTCTCCCTGTAAAAGTTATGGTCACGTGAGGTATTCTTATGCTATTTTACTTCGACTTAAATGCAATTGATCAAAGATATACTCCAGAAAAAACTAACCATAGACATCGACATCTTAATGAAGCCTTTGCAAAGATGGACTAAACATTGCAAAATGCATTTCTCTGATAAAGATAGATTATCTCCGATATCACCCTTATAGAAGAAAGGACCAAGATCAACTTTAAGCTTATCTCCAACTAGTGACTTTGAAAAGAATCATAACATTTTGGATGTACGACTAGAATCAACCTTCTACGTATATGTACATATTTGCGTCTCTTCCGTATTTAATCATTTAGATTCTATATTCTGATATAATATGTACGTACTTCTAGACGTCTGTATATCAATGGCAATAACTTCGTGTCGATTGTATATCTTTCATTTCATCAGACTAAAATCACTGTATATTACTGCATATGGTATGAATTAAACATGGTCCTCAAACGATGAAATGGGCAGGAAATATTCGTTCTCTCAATAGAAATGATTCTTTAATGCCTGCACATCTCAATGGTGATGTGGCTACTTTCGTTCGGCGGTTTTTACTCCTGCATATTTTCATCTGCCGGGAGGATGGATTTATTTCCATATTCAGAATAGAAAAACTAGTTGAAAGAACTCCAAAGCAAACGGCACGTGAATGCATATAAGAGTCCAAGGCAGCATATATTCTGATCATGATCATTAACTTGCAAAAGCAAAAAAATGTTATCAGTGGGTCCTACATAATCTGCCTGCCTCTGAGCTTAAATAGTGAGTGACCTTCTGCTCGCCATTGACCTGCTACATTACCCTTGTTAGAATGACCAAATCCTATGAAAAACGGATTGTCTATAAACATAAGCAACGAACCAACGAAAACTAGAATGGTTTCCACCCAGCGTGTATCAATCTCCTTGCGAGGACTAGACACAAAGAAAGTCCTGCATCTAGTGAAATAGGAGATGTGTCGTATATCATCAAGTTTTGAAACCCAACCGTAACAGTTACGCAGAGTATTGCCGTCAATTGGAAGCGAGGCCCAAAAATGTGCAGTAAGACCGCTATTTATTGATCATTATACGATAATGCAAATCTACATATTACTACAGTCACACAGAAGAATATAGGTTTCACATTTTGGAACAAGGCTAGCAGTTTCGTGGAAGGAAGGAAGTCGATTATATCAACCCCTGGACTCAACGGGTACTTGTTTTATCAATGAAAGGCGATATGGACCGAGTGGAGTTTGAACTAACTACGTAAAAAGGAACGAAATGTCGCTAAGCAAAATACCCGGTGTGCTCACTGCCTTCTTCACAGAGGAGAAGATTCTTTTTTAATCTAGACACAATGTCCGAAATTTTGGGGGAGGGGGCCAGTCGATTATAGATTGATCCCAGTTCGTAAATGGTACTTAATTTATCGACACCGGACGGAAGAAAAGCAAAGTCGACCTCGGCGTAATTTGAACTGAGAATGTAAAGACAGACGGAATGTCGCTAAGCAATTTTCCTGGTGTGCAAGTGTCCTCCCGCCTTCTGCACACGGGAGAAGATTACAACAAACATATCGTAGTTATTTCTTGTGAAGTGGAAGTGCAATGGCCCAGTGGTTAGGGCAGCGGACTCGCGGTCGTAGGATCGCGGTTTCGATTCCCAGACCGGGCGTTGTGAGTGTTTATTGAGCGAAAACACCTAAAGCTCCACGAACCTCCGGCAGGGGATGGTGGTGATCCCTGCTGTACTCTTTCACCATAACTTTCTCTCACTCTTACTTCCTGTTTCTGTTGTACCTGTATTTCAAAGGGCCGGCCTTGTCCCTCTCTGTGTCACGCTGAATATCCCCGAGAACTACCTTAAGGGTACACGTGTCTGTGGAGTGCTCAGCCACTTACACGTTAATTTCACGAGCAGGCTGTTCCGTTGATCGGATCAACCGGAACCCTCGTCGTCGGAACCGACGGAGTGCTTCCATACCATTTCTTGTGATTTTGACCTTGCTCCTCCTCACTGTCAACTATTCAAATCATTATGTCGTTATTTTAAGGAAAATCCCTTTGTTCACTGTACAAGTGGGTATGTTTCAATATTTCGAATGCTGAAGAATTTACACCCGCGGGAATGGACAAATTGCAAAATAGATAACATGATACTGTCAACAATGAGAGAAAATATGCTGATTAAATATATTCAAGACTAGGGAAGCATTTGATTCTTTCCCAACATTATATTCGTATATATATATATATATATATATATATATACATAGTACATCTATTTCTCTCTCTCTCTGTTTATATATGTATATATATATATATACAAACATATATATATATATATATATATATGTATAATTATTATATATATATATTTATATAATTATTATGATGTATACATATATATGATTATTATTATCATAATAAATAAGTGTATATATGTAAGTATATGCAAGAGAGAGAAAGAGAATAAGATGTAGATAGATATGTTTCTTTATTAGCCACACAGGGCTGCACACAGATAGAACAAATTACAAGGTAGAGCTTTTCTTTTGAAGGGTTAGAAAAAAAAAAGGGGGGGGAAGGGGGAGTTTCGATCAAAAGGGATCGTAAAAGGAGAGAAAGAGGACAAAAAAGGGGGGGTTAAAAAAAAGGGGGGGAGGAAAAAAAAAATTGATCAATAGGGATCGTTATCACAGAAATGTCAATATGAAGTGTAAAGGGGAGGACAGGGGAGGTTTACCCGTGGAAAGAAAAGCCTACGGAAAAGACCACGGTAACCTCGGTCAATGAAGTCACATTTTATATTTCTTTTTTTTTTTTTTTTTTGCAAATAAGCAACTCTCTGTTTTCGATTTCTGGGTTCATAGGACTATGCTCAAGGTGGCTTCGTCATTCATACGTGCCATTCTTGCAACATTCACCCATCTTTTTTTAAAACATTCGCTAGACAAAACTTGCCTCTCTACTCTCACTTTCCTTTTCAAGTGGTACTTGAAGTAGTTGATGAGAGATTGACCAGAGAGGA
Organism: Octopus sinensis; assembly: GCF_006345805.1. Taxonomy (NCBI): domain Eukaryota; kingdom Metazoa; phylum Mollusca; class Cephalopoda; order Octopoda; family Octopodidae; genus Octopus; species Octopus sinensis. The sequence continues at coordinate 54,801,119 of NC_043010.1, read as the reverse complement.
AAGTGTTTGTCTCCAATCCTTTCAGACGCGTCCACCAGATACATTCTTTCGCCATAGCCACAAGGATGATGAAAATAGCTCTTCCTTCCCGTTTGAAGGAGGAGGCGTGACAATATTGACGATAGACTCAGCTGATAAACCGACTCGTCCCACACGTGACAGCAGTTGTTCGACACAAGCCCACAGGTCGGAAATTGTTGGACACTGAACGAGTGCGTGCAGAACGGTTTCGTCGCTCTGACCGCATCTCGGGCAGGTCAGCCCCGTGTTCTCGAGCCGTGTCTGTAGAGCTTATCCCGAACGGGTAGCGCTTCTCGGTAGCACTGCCAGGCCAGGGATCTCTGGAAGTTGTCCATGGGCCCTGGCCCGAAAGTCGTCCTGAACAGGCGGGTCAGGTACTCCTCGTCGACGTCCAGGTTCGACCCGAGCTCGTCGTCGTACCTCCCCTCCACTAAACCCCTATAGAATGCTTTGGTTGTGTTGAAGTCACTTAAGGTCGACCCAGGACGGCAGAGTTGCTTGAGAGCAACGCGACACTCGCGGTGCCATTCGCCCTTCCTCGGCCTCTTTTTGATCCACGACTGCAGTTCGGTCATGGAGACGAGCTGCGGGAAAGCGTGCCTCACAAACGGCGACCACACCTGTTCACCGTCGTCTACATAGAGCCAGAGATGTCGCAGTCTCAGCGCGTGTCTGCGCATCATCAACCACGGCATGCCCAGCCCTCCTTTTAACGGGTGTTGACAGCAAATGGATCGCCTGACCATCGGGACGCATCCTTTCCACAAGAAGCGAAAGAGGATGTGTTGTAGTTTGGTGATGGTAGGGTCGGGACAAGGTACGACGGTCAGGCGGTAGTAGATGACGGACGCGATGTACGTGTTCGCCACCTCCGCTCGACCTTTTAGGGACAGTTTCAAGATGTAGATAGATAGATAGATAGATAGATAGATAGAGATAGATAGATAGATAGATAGATAGATAGATAGATAGGCAAGTGAGGTAGTATTTAATCAAAATAGTCATTTCTGCATCATACGTATTATACAAACACTTATACGGCAATATTCGATCTGAGATAGCGTCGCTCATGGAAATATCGAGATAAAAATACAATAGACTTGATTAGTACATATATGATGGAAATAATTTCTATAAATACAGTTTTACACTGGTTCTAGTCCATTTTTGTATCACATTGCAGTACATTTCTTAGCTATACATGGATTCTACTCGGTCTTTACCTCACATTGGAATATATATTTTTAAAACGTTTTTCAATCTTAGAATGAATTTATTAACTTATATTCTTCTGTTATGGATCATTCGTAACTTTTTCCCCGCTAAACAATTTACCTGCTGAATTAAAACATTATATACGGGAATACAAACAAAATTTATAACACTTCATTAACTCTATGATTTCATTAATTCACTAATTGTTTAACTTGTAATTATCTAATACATTTGCATCTCATTCTTACTGATGACTACTAATATCTTCAATTAAGGATCTGTCTTTCTATACTGATTTTCTCGACCTCTCCGATGACGGGATGACGGGATTCTTTGGATTACGTGAATTCGTTACACATTAGCTCGATCCTCTGTCTCTTCCAGAAACACCATTAAGAGACTTTACTTATCTACCATAAATGTACTAACACATTCCAATTGGTTATATGGAAAAGGCGTTTTAAGAAATGCTGCCAACTACCTGCAAATAGAATACTTTGGTAGTATAGTATATAGGCGTGCTCGTAGCTGTGTGGTAAGAAGCCTGGTTTAAAACCACATCCTTCGGGGTCTAGTCCCACTGAATGGCACCTTGGACAAGTGTCTACCATTACAGCCTCAGGCTTATCAAAGCCTTGTGAGTGGATTCGGTAGATGGAAACTAAAAGAAGCCCGTCGCATTTATATAAATATATATGTTTGTGCGTCCGTACCCCCACCATCGCTTCACAACCAATGTTGGTGTGTTTACGGGTCTGTAACTAAGCAAATCCGACCGATAGAGTAAATATTTGGCTTCAGTCCTGGGTTCGATTTCTTCGACTACAGGCGGTGCCCTAGCATGGACGCCGTCAAATGATCGAAACTATCAAAAGTATAATAGTATAAAGAATATTACTTATCACGTTACTTTTTGTGAGTGTATTGATTTTAGTTAATTAATTTACACTCTTTAATATAAACTAAATATACTCGCCTAATGCTAAATACGTTGCTTATCGTCTAGCATATTTAATGTATTTATACCCACTGAATCAGGTACCGCTTCTAACCGCCTTGGATAGACAAGTTCAGCACCTCATTTCCATTTACACTTCAAGCCGAGAATTTCAGTGGCAAACCAATCTAAGCACTCATTGTACGTACCTATCAATATACGTCAATCGACGTCTACTACTTGTATATATATATATATATATATATATACACACATACATATATATATATATAATATATATATATATATACACATATACATATATATATATACACATATACATACATACACACACACACGCACACACACGCACACACACACACACACACACACACACACACACACACACATATATATATATATATTTATTTATAAACGAATAAGATGGTAGGGTCAACGTCTCACGAAAATTCCTCCCCCAATTACATATTGATGCATAATATCAGAATTGTTGCTAATCAAATCTTCATCCAATTACATACATCAATTTCTACTTATTTAGATTAGATTATCTATCGCCTACGTCCAAACACTTCTATCGATACAAACGGGCGATTCACATAAAACTAACATTATCAATGTGGAAGAAAACCCCAAAATTAACCTAATAACATCAACTCTATGTGGATCAATACGCATTCATATATATATATATATATATATATATATATATAATATATATATAATATATATATATATATATATATATTCTACATTTATCGCTGGCCTTTTTCAATAAGTACCTGATTCCTAAACAAATTACCTGTAGCACTGACATTTTGATAGTGCAGTCATTTGAGATCCGCATATTTTAACGGTATACACGTGTAATTTCCATATTGAACTCTCAAGAGAAAAGACTCGTATAAGTAGTGTAGCTATTGTTCGATAGCTAAAGAACATGTGGCGACGTCATAACACTATTTCAATGGAGTATAGGGAAATGGCGTTCCTCAGAAATGCTGCCAACTAGCTAGGAAGAAAATATATTAACAATATATTAAATATCACGTTACCTTTTGAGATTGTATTGCTTATCAGGACTTTGCTCATTAATGAATAGTGTTAATAATATTGGTAAAAATGATATAATAATAATAATAATAATATAATAATAATAATAGAAGAAGAAGAAGAAGAAGAAGAAGCCCCCAAAATGGCAGAAAAGCAGAAATTCAAAAGATAGTGTTTATGGAAACTGCTAATATCCTACGCAAAATTCTTACTATGTAATCTCAAGTGTTAAAACAAACATAATTTTCATATGGTTTCTTTATCATTCTCTAGAACAACACTATTTACAAAACCAAATATATGGCACCATAGGCATAACACCAACATGAATTTCCAACACGTTTTCTCTTGGGGTCTCTGGGTGAGACTTGGAGCCAACTTGTACAAATTAACAATATATTAAATATCACGTTACCTTTTGAGATTGTATTGCTTATCAGGACTTTGCTCATTAATGAATAGTGTTAATAATATTGGTAAAAATGATAATAATAATAATAATAATAATAATAATAATAATAATAATAATAATAATAAGAAGAAGAAGAAGAAGAAGAAGAAGCCCCCAAAATGGCAGAAATTCAAAAGATAGTGTTTATGGAAACTGCTAATATCCTACGCAAAATTCTTACTATGTAATCTCAAGTGTTAAAACAAACATAATTTTCTTATGGTTTCTTTATCATTCTCTAGAACAACACTATTTACAAAACCAAATATATGGCACCATAGGCATAACACCAACATGAATTTCCAACACGTTTTCTCTTGGGGTCTCTGGGTGAGACTTGGAGCCAACTTGTACAAATATAATGCTAAAGTCAAACATAAAATAATAATAAATGCCCTGTTGCAGTACCAGCAAGTGGCTCTCGTGGCTTGTGATCCTAACTGATTGGAACTGTTATCATGTACATTATTTTCTCCTGGTATAAAAGATGGGTTACAGCAAATATTCTGCTTAATACCACAGATTTGCTTCTCAGTTGTTTGACCATAACCAGTTGAGCATGCCCCTTAGTGGCTGACGATATGTGCATCTCTGATCACGAGTAGAAGTAGTGGGGAACATCATAGCCATGTTTTGAGATAGATTCTTTGGGGTTTGAATAATTCACCTCTGGAAACATGTATGTTTCGTTCAACATCCTTAAACAACCCTTATTCAGGGACCTTTTGAGCGGGATGGGTTACTCGACCAGAAGAAAATTCTAACTGGGCCCCATGTGCAAGATCATGTGCTGTTTATCTTGATATGGATCACCATGTCGCGCACATATGGTTGTGATGCATGTACCTAGTGTACTCTTATAAGACAGGTAGTCATGCTGGGTATAATGGGTTTCATATATTTTACCCCAGTGTCACTTTGACGGCATGCACTCCTCTCTCACTCAAAAATAATAATAATAATAATAATAATAATAATAATAATAATAATATAATAATAATAATAATAGTAATAATAATAATAATAAATGCCCTGATGCAGTACCAGGCAGTGGCTCTCATGGCTTCTGATCTTAACTGATTGGAAGTGTCATCATGTACATTGTTTTGTCTTGGTATAAAAGATGGGCTACAGCAAATATTCTGCTCAATACCACAGATTTGCTTGTCAGTTGTTTGACCTTAACCAGTTGAGTATGTCCCTTAGTGGCTGACAATACGTGCATCTCTGATCACGAGCAGAAGTAGTGGGGAACATCATAGCCATGTGTTGAGAGGGATTCTTTGGAGTTTGAATAGTTCACCTCTGGAAACATGGGTGGTTCTTTCAACATCCTTAAACAACCCTTATTCAGGGACCGTTTGAGCGGGATGGGCTACTCAACCTGACGAAAATTCTAACTGGGCCCCACCTGCAAGGTCATGTGCTGTTTATCTTGATATGAGATCACCATGTCGCGCACATATGGTTGTGATGCATGTGCCTGGTGTACCTTTATCAGACGGGTAGTCATGATGGGTATATTGGGCTTCGTATATTTCACCCCAGTGTCACTTTGATGGCATGAACTGCTCTCTCACTCAATGATAATAATAATAATAGTAATAATAATATTAATGATGATGATGATGATGATGCTGATAATAATATTGAATGAGAGAACAGGACGTACCATCAAATTGATACTGGGATAAAATTTACGAAGCCCTGTAGAATACCCATCATGACTACTCGTCCGATAAGTGTACACCTGGCATATATAGGGACACTCGGAGCACTAACAACCGAGTTCGAGAAATATGTCAATGAAATCGGAATTGACATGAGAGCATGGTAAACTTCCCAAAATGCTCAGCTGAGGATAGCTATGATCTTGAGATTAATATTTGGACGTTGAATGTTAACAACCAAATATCAACGCTTATAATGAGCGGAAATAGACACTGCGAGATCTTTGACGGCATGCTGCTGTCTGCTCTCACGGAATCTACCAGAACAAACAAGACCGAACATTCTGAGAAGTAAACAATAGTAACATTATGATAATAAGCTGTTAACGCGATAAAATATGATAACTGAAGCGACTTAACAAACTGTTACCACTGATGATAAAGCCACAGCTAAACAACTTTAATGGAAAGTTCATCAATTTATTTGACTTGAAAGATAATAGGTCTCTGTTAAAAAGAGGCAATTAAAAGCGTAGGAAATATATAGTTATGGATGTGATTAATTTCATTTTTTTTGTCTTTTCCCTTCTTCGGTTTAATTCATGTTGTTTAGAATATTCATGTCCTGCGATTTAGAGAAATGTACGTGTATACAGTAGGAAGATTTGAGCGTGTGTATGAGATGTTTCATTGATTTAATATTTCCTAGATATAAAATCGTGCACTTTATACGAGACATTTTGTTGCGAGATTGTACTGGCTTTAAATTTTGCGTGTTTGCTTATGTTGATGTTTTTTCGTATATATATGCCTATGCCCCAGCATGGCCACAGCTCGTGAGCTGGAACTAGATATAAAGTAAAATAATAATTATATATTTGCACCTATTCATATGTATTACAGGTTCAACATTAAATCATAATATATTGGATTTCAATATTTCCAGGATCTTGTGTACATACATCTTCGAATTCTTTATGGACAATGTATATTGAGAAGGGACCAATATTCTTCCCTCACAACGTCGATTTATTTCCCGCTTGATTTTTGGACCAGAGTTGGCCGTATGGTTCTTGTTTGACAGAATTGGTGAAAATACATCAAAACATTGGCGTCCAATCTTTATGCTATGTTCTTCAAATCTTACCTACGTAACATTATCATTACCCATCGACAGCGTAAACAGCTAGTCAAGAACTGCGACTGTAAATATAATTTTAGAAAGAATAATAATCATTATTTAAAATATTAATAACAATTATTACACACGGTCATAGAGCAAATTTGGTATATGATTTTCCTAGATATACCTCTTGTTTCATAACGTAGCATGTTTGTATTCACCACTAGTTTCAACTGCCGGTCTTACGACATTTGTTGGTTTATTTGATCAATATTGTTTAACGTTAATTGTATGATATTCACTTTTTATCGTTTCTGTATCATAATATAGTCTTTACATATTTAGTGTATAGGCCGTTATTCGCTTTATCTAAAGTTATGTCTTGTCAGTTTGTCTTTCTTCCAAATTTGTTTTCAGCCATTTCTGTTTTCTATACTACGTTAACTATTTCTACGTCAAAGTCTATATGAATGTGTTCAATACTAATGCTTATGTCTACATGTTTTGTTTTTGTATGTTGTCAAATGTAGTTTAATATTTTGTTGTCTATTTCGTCGCGTTTATTCAGATTTTGTGAATATATAAATCTTTAGTAAAATATATATATAAATCTTTATATATAAATCCTTAGTATAAATATTTATTAGTTTGCTGTGTTTTCTTCTAGAATATATAATCGCCACACAATGACAGTTACCACTGGTGTAACACTGGAATTGATTTTACATTGTCAAAAATAGTCTTACTTATATGACGATAAGATTTGAATTTCCACATAGCCCGATTCATATCTCGTTTTGGGATTTGGTTTGCAAGATTCTTTATGCGAATTCATGTGTTGAAGCATATTGTGTTGTGTCTGGATAGAGTTATTTTCTTTTTGTGCCTTATAATTTAACACACTCACCGGTAAAATTTCCATTTATTTCTTATAGTTATTTTCCTAAAATTTTCGTTGCGTCTTGCAACCTTCTCAATAATCTTCACTCATATCGATTCATATCTTTCTATCAATATCTAAATATACACCATACTTTCCGAGTACCTTGTAATATTATATATTTTATTTCTTGACAATATGTCAGCTATAAGAACTCATTTCATATTCGTGTCGTATTCATTATTTCGCTTGAAGAAATTCTCTTTCCCTTAAGTTTCTGTTAACCCGCATGTCGTTCCCAAAATGAAATTTTTGAAATATCATTTCTATTATATACATATGACATATCTTTCCTTTTTGTAATTTCCTGATATTTATGAGTTGCTTCACCTTCTCTTATTAAGTGCACATAATTCTTTGTCAACTTACAACAAAATATTTTATTGCTATTATATTCTCTGCGTTCGGGTGAAAAATCATAAAAAAACCCATTATTTTCAGATTCAAAATTTCTTGACGCTGTCACTGATCCAGTAAAAATCAAATCCCTTATTTTATTGAACCCTCTCAGTACTCTCAAGTGGATAATGTATTGCAGTTTGTCATAAAGGACTAATACACACGCATACACATACACACATACATAAATGCATACTGGCACAAATATATATACACATGCTCGTGGGTGTTCGTGGGTGTTCCTGCGTGTATGTGACAAGTATTGGGTAGCCATGATAAAAGTCCGAGTTTCGGATGCCGAGGTGAAAATCCACGCCGCCATCTCTTCAGTTATCTGGCCATCGGATAACATTGTTTCTGATGACCAGATAACTGAAGAGATGCCCGCGTGGGTTTGCGCTCCGACATCCGAAACTTGGAGTATTATCATGGCTACAAAATAATTGTCACATATTACATTTACAGATAAATAGCTCTATTTACATAATATCGAGGTTTATCTTTCTTTTGTTTTCTTACCGTTTTTATCGATATACATATATATATACATCGTCCGAAATCAGACGTCATGATAGATCGTTAGCTACTACACACATTTTTTTCTCTCCTTGTTTTTTTTCTGTGTATCTTTCTGTAGAACAACGTAGGCTCGAAACCTAAAAGACTTTTTCTATTCCTGAGCGCTATACTAATACATCTGTTTGTTTGAACACCCCCTGCCTTTGCCTTTTTGTTTATTTTCGTAAACTTTCCCTTTATATATATATATACACACTATATATGTGGCTAAGCGTACACTGATGCATTCTCTCTTCTCTTTCAATTCAAATCTGTGGGTATTATTTTAATCTCATATACGATTTCCTTTATGAATTTATTTTCGTATCGCATCATATTTGAATCCAAACAAATTTTTGTTATGGTTTTTCACGCAGTGACTTACATCAATGATTTTGTTGTGATTAGGAAATATTTGTTATCTTATTGTTCCAGCTTTTATGGCACTTAATATTTTACGGTATTTTACCTTTATTAGTTTTACTTTATTGATTCCATTTCATTTTATGCATAAGCGGATATTTCCTATTACGTATAATTGGATTTTTTTTTAAATCCCTTTTATGAATACTGGATGTTCTCAGGTGGATATCTTCCGAAACTATCACTCTTTTACGCTTTCACTTGTTTCAATTATTTGACTGCGTCTTTAGCCTAGCAACATGACCA